>NC_090740.1:130394049-130408847 GCF_036898095.1 Palaemon carinicauda | reverse complement strand
TTTTACCATTCATTTATCCATTTTTTTTTCTAGATTACATCTATTTTACCGTAGGGTGTGGCTCTAAATCATTTATTTCATCTATTAGCTGTCAATTTTACCATTCATTTATTCCATTTTTTTTTCTAGATTACATCTATTTTACCGTAGGGTGTGGCTCTAAATCATTTATTTCATCTATTAGCTGTCAATTTTACCATTCATTTATCCATTTTTTTTTCTAGATTACATCTATTTTACCGTAGGGTGTGGCTCTAAATCATTTATTTCATCTATTAGCTGTCAATTTTACCATTCATTTATCCATTTTTTTTTCTAGATTACATCTATTTTACCGTAGGGTGTGGCTCTAAATCATTTATTTCATCTATTAGCTGTCAATTTTACCATTCATTTATCCATTTTTTTCTAGATTACATCTATTTTACCGTAGGGTGTGGCTCTAAATCATTTATTTCATCTATTAGCTGTCAATTTTTACCATTCATTTATCCATTTTTTTTCTAGATTACATCTATTTTACCGTAGGGTGTGGCTCTAAATCATTTATTTCATCTATTAGCTGTCAATTTTACCATTCATTTATCCATTTTTTTTCTAGATTACATCTATTTTACCGTAGGGTGTGGCTCTAAATCATTTATTTCATCTATTAGCTGTCAATTTTACCATTCATTTATCCATTTTTTTTCTAGATTACATTTATTTTCTCGTAGGGTGTGGCTCTAAATCATTTATTTCATCTATATAGCTGTCAATTTTACCATTCATTTATCCATTTTTTTCTCTAGATTACATTTATTTTCTCGTAGGGTGTGGCTCTAAATCATTTAATTTCATCTATTAGCTGTCAATTTACCATTCATTATATCCATTTTTTTTCTAGATTACATCTATTTTACCGTAGGGTGTGGCTCTAAATCATTTATTTCATCTATTAGCTGTCAATTTTACCATTCATTTATCCATTTTTTTTCTAGATTACATCTATTTTACCGTAGGGTGTGGCTCTAAATCATTTATTTCATCTATTAGCTGTCAATTTTACCATTCATTTATCCATTTTTTTTCTAGATTACATCTATTTTACCGTAGGGTGTGGCTCTAAATCATTTATTTCATCTATTAGCTGTCAATTTTACCATTCATTTATCCATTTTTTTTCTAGATTACATCTATTTTACCGTAGGGTGTGGCTCTAAATCATTTATTTCATCTATTAGCTTCAATTTACCATTCATTTATCCATTTTTTCTAGCTTTCATTTATTTTCTCGTAGGGTGTGGCTTAAATCATTTTATTTCATCTATTAGCTGTCAATTTTACCATTCATTTATCCATTTTTTTCTAGATTACATCTATTTTACCGTAGGGTGTGGCTCTAAATCATTTATTTCATGTATTAGCTGTCAATTTTACCATTCATTTATCCATTTTTTTTCTAGATTACATCTATTTTACCGTAGGGTGTCGGCTCTAAATCATTTATTTCATCTATTAGCTGTCAATTTTACCATTCATTTATCCATTTTTTTTTCTAGATTACATCTATTTTACCGTAGGGTGTGGCTCTAAATCATTTATTTCATCTATTAGCTGTCAATTTTACCATTCATTTATCCATTTTTTTTTCTAGATTACATCTATTTTTACCGTAGGGTGTGGCTCTAATCATTTATTTCATCTATTAGCTGTCAATTTTACCATTCATTTATCCATTCTTTTTTCTAGATTACATCTATTTTACCGTAGGGTGTGGCTCTAAATCATTTATTTCATCTATTAGCTGTCAATTTTACATTCATTTATCCATTCTTTTTTCTAGATTACATCTATTTTACCGTAGGGTGTGGCTCTAAATCATTTATTTCATCTATTAGCTGTCAATTTTACCATTCATTTATCCATTTTTTTTCTAGATTACATCTATTTTACTCGTAGGGTGTGGCTCTAAATCATTTATTTCATCTATTAGCTGTCAATTTTACCATTCATTTATCCATTCTTTTTCTAGATTACATCTATTTTACCGTAGGGTGTGGCTCTAAATCATTTATTTCATCTATTAGCTGTCAATTTTACCATTCATTTATCCATTCTTTTTTCTAGATTACATCTATTTTACCGTAGGGTGTGGCTTTAAATCATTTATTTCATCTATTAGCTGTCAATTTTACCATTCATTTATCCATTCTTTTTTCTAGATTACATCTATTTTACCGTAGGGTGTGGCTTTAAATCATTTATTTCATCTATTAGCTGTCAATTTTACCATTCATTTATCCATTCTTTTTTCTAGATTACATCTATTTTACCGTAGGGTGTGGCTTTAAATCATTTATTTCATGTATTAGCTGTCAATTTTACCATTCATTCATCCATTCTTTTTTCTAGATTACATCTATTTTACCGTAGGGTGTGGCTCTAAATCATTTATTTCATCTATTAGCTGTCAATTTTACCATTCATTTATCCATTCTTTTTTCTAGATTACATCTATTTTACCGTAGGGTGTGGCTCTAAATCATTTATTTCATCTATTAGCTGTCAATTTTACCATTCATTTATCCATTTTTTTTCTAGATTACATCTATTTTACCGTAGGGTGTGGCTCTAAATCATTTATTTCATCTATTAGCTGTCAATTTTACCATTCATTTATCCATTTTTTCTAGCTTTCATTTATTTTCTCGTAGGGTGTCTCTCTAAATCATTTGTTATTTCATTTATTAGCTCTCAATTTTACCATTCATTTATCCATTTTTTCCCATATTACATCTAGTTTACCGTAGGGTGTGGCTCCAGAATGTGATAGCATACTGTTCCTATGAATTCCACACTAAAATTTCGGTATTCGCTGCAGTGTTAGTTTGCTAAGAAAAATATTCAATCTTCAAAATCATGTTAAATCGCTGTATAGCAACATCAATGATAATATAGATGATAATATTAACACTTGCAATTCATATTGAGATGGCACTCATTTTCTTTTCCAATTAGATTTTTTTTTTTTTTTTTTTTAAGTTTGAGTGGATGATGATGATGATGATGATGATGATGATGATGTTGATTATTATTATTATTATTATTATTATTATTATTATTATTATTATTATTATTATTATTATTATTATTATTATTAGCTAAGCTTCAACCCTAGTTGCAAAAGAAAACTGCCACAAGCCCAAGGCCTCCAACCGCGAAAGCAGTCTACTACGGAAAGGAAACAGAGAAATAACGGAATAAACTATATGTATGAGAAGTAATAGAAAAATAACAAAATAAATTAAGACACAGTAACAACAGTGAAACAGATCAGACATATACCAGTTTTGAAACGAGACGCGGCCAATTGTCAGTTTTGTACTAATTACTTTCACCCTTTTATATCACTGAACCGTATTGCATTTTGTAGATTTGATTGCCTCTAGTTTGCAAGGGAGTTGATCCTCACACAATTTTTCCCTCTTTCAGATGGAGCGTTTAGGCCTGTTTTGTATCATTATTGATTTCATATTTTATTATTATTAAAATATTTAGTTTTGTGGTCATGTGCAGGGTTGCCAGGTTGGCCTTTTTCTGTCCAAAAACTTCAAATTTGGCCTTTTTTAAAATTGGTTGGCCGTTAGCAATATTATAAAAAGAAAGTTTGTCCTTAAATATTATATTTTTGGTTATGTTTTAAAGCTTCTGTTGATTAGAAGTTGGCCTTTTCTCACGTAGAAAACCTGGCAACCCTGGCCATGCGTACAAAGCAGCTAATTCTTCTTACCAGGCGTAAGACTCCTTGAAAAGAAAAAAAAAGGAAAGGTTGCATTAGGAAGAGGAAGTGTAGGATCTAACACCGAACGGAGGAAGGGACATTACTATTTCCTATAATCAATTGAATTCAAGGAATGTTTTTGAACGAACAATTCTTGTTTTTATGTCGTTGGTATCACAAGCTTTTTTTAACATTTAGTCTCTTTTCTTTTACCTTTTCAAGCATCACTTATTAACTAAAAAGTGTTTATAATTTATATAGTAGATATATATTTTAATGTTACTTTTCTCAAAATATTTTATTTTCCTCGTTTCATTTCCTCACTGGCTATTTTCCCTGTTGGGGCCACTGGGATTATAGCATCCTGCTTTTCCAACTAGGGTTGTAACTTAGCAAGTAATAATGATAACAATAAAGGCTTGCTTTGCATACTTAATGTAATATAATTAATCTATTCCTTCATCCTAACATACTTTACATCCCAATGTCATCCATTTTCATCAGCATTCCATTGCAAAACGGAGTCAATTATTTTTTTGTAATATTTATCCTTCACCTTTAAAAACAATTTGCGTTTCTTTATTTTTTTTATTCCAATTATACCTGAATATTATTCGACACTGATATCTCGCTCTCTCTCTCTCTCCTCTCTCTCTCTCTCTCTCTCTCTCTCTCTCTCTCTCTCTCTCTCTCTCTCTCTCTCTCTCTCTCTCTCAGAAGCCTTTTGACATTTGTTTCATTTTTCTATCGATTCCCAATCGACGTTGAGATGAATTAAACATAACAAAACTTGATACTAAGTCTGCAGACACAGAATGTCAGTGAAACTAGAGAGAAAGATTTAAGTTTATTACGATAAAAAACACAAAAGCCAGATACGTGACATTTTTTTTTTCTTTTTTTTTCTTTTTTTTTTAAGAAAGGTTAGACCGTTTGCCTTCCCAAGTCGAGTTGAAAACAATAAACTATTTATTATCTTAAAATGTTTGGTTATTAAACGTGATGGCGGCTACGTACTGTTTCATAATCCATTGTTATTAGATGACATTTTACTTAAACCGGTTATTAATTTTGGCTTTTTTTTTTTTCATTCCATTTTAAGTTACTAAATCTGCGCATTTCTTCTTCGTCGTGCTATCTTGAATTACTGCAATCTTTCATGTTATTGGATCCAATGACAGCGAAAATGAAAGATGGGGTAAACAACTCAGACTTAAAATGTGCGAAATTTTCCATAGCAAAGATATACAGTAGTACTTATCGAAGTATATTCATAGAAAACGGATTAATTTATCAACTTTCACAGAAAATGGATGTTATTGAAGGGGTTACTCCGTCTTTGAGAAGTATTCTTATTACAGTAAAGTGAAGTGATTAGTTTTGAAGAGGGACTCTTAAGAGAGGGGAGGGGGCTCAAATACACATTCAAACTTAAGTGGGGGGAAAGACTTATCTTGGATTGAAGAGGAGCAACTTAGAAGTGCACTGGGTGGGTGGTCCGTTACACAACAATTTTAAAGATTTAAAAAATTATATTACTACCAAACTAGGAATGTTTCTTTTTTTTTCATTTAAAAGCTTTCATTTTGCTTAGAAAAAATATATGCAATAGTACGTGATTGAATATTAGCATTAGTATTCTGAATCACCAGAGTAAGTTGTAATCTTGCTACATATTCTACTATTTTCATCATTTAAAGATGACATGGCACACTCGGTGAAATTGAATCATTAAAGCTCATATTTTCCCCTATTTTTCTGACTCATTGGTAATTTCCGGATAGATGTTTAGATTTAGCCTAATCACAGCATAGTGATCGCAGAATGTAATTTTGTAAACGTCAGTCATGATACTGCAATTGTCCCATGCAGGCATGTCATTGCATTTGTCCTACGTCAGTCATGATACTGCAAATGCTCTACGTCAGTCATGTTACTGCAATTGTCCTATTCAGGCATGTCATTGCATTTGCCCTACGTCAGTCATGATATAGCAATTGTTGCTTTATGGTAGTCATGTCACTACAATTATCCTACGTCAGTCATACAGCATTTGTCCTATGTCAATGAGGATAATGCACTTGTACTATGTCAGTCATGATAATGGAGTTGTCCTACTTCAGTCATGAACCTGCAATTGTCCTACATCAATCATGTCACTGCAATTATAAGTCAGTCATGATACTGCAATTGCTCTATGTCAGTCATGTCACTGCAATTATAAGTCAGTCATGATACTGCAATTGCTCTATGTCAGTCATGTCACTGCAATTGTCCTATGTTAGTCCTGATACTGCAATTGTCCTATGTCTATCATGTCACTGCAATTATCCTACTTGAGTCATGCTACGGCAATTCCTCTATATCAGCCATGTAACTGCAATTATCATACATCAGTCATGATACATTAATTGCTCTACATCATTCATGTCACTGCAGTTGTCCTACGTCAGTCATGTTACTGCAATTGTCCTACATCAGTTATGATACTGCAATAGTCATACGTCATTCATGATTCTGCAATTGTCCTACATGAGTTATGGTATTGCCATAGCCCTACGTTAATCATGGTACTGTCATTGTTCTATATCAGTCATGTCACTGCAATTGCCCACGTCTCATTCAGTATACAGCAATTGTCCTACGTCAGTCATGTCACTGCAATTGTCCTATTTCAGTCATGGCACTGCAATTACTCTATGTCAGTCATGATAATTCAATTGTCCTACATCAATCATGATATTGCGATTGCTCTGTCAATCATAATACTGTAGTTGTCCTACGTCAGTCATGATATATACTATAGTTGTTCTACATTAGCCATGTCACTGCAATTATCCTCTTTCAGTCATTACACTGGAAATTTCCTACGTCAGTCATGTTACTGCAATTGTCCTACATCAGTTAAGGTACTGCAATAGTCCTACGTCAATCATAATACCGCGATTGTTCTATATCAGTCATAACACTGCAATTGTCCTACGTCAGTCATGATACAGCAATTGTCCTATGTCAGTCATGTCACTGCAATTGTTCATGAGTCATGATAATTCAGTTGTCCTACATCAATCATGATACTGCAATTGCCCTATGTCAGTCATGATACTGAAATTGCCCTATGTCAGTTATGATACTGTAGTTGTCCTATGTCAGTCATGATACAGCAAATGTCCTACGACAGTCATGATACAGCAATTTCCCTATGTCAGTTACTTATGATACTGTAGTTGTCCTACGTTTGTCATGTCACGGCAATTATTCTCTTTCCGTCCTGATACAGCAAATGTCCTACGACAGTCATAGTACTGCAATTTCTCTACGTTAGTCGTGCCTTTGCAATATTTTCTTACTTCAGTCATGATCCTGCAAATATCCTATACCAGTTATGATACTGGATTTGTCTTACTTCAGCCATGATGCTGTAATTGCTATATGTCAGTCATATCACTGCAATTGTTCTTATGTCAATCATGGTATTGTAATTATCTTATGTCAATCATGGTATTGCAATTATCTTATGTCAGTCATGTCATTGCTATTGTCACATCAGTATAATACGGTAATTGTTCTACGTTAGTCATGTCCCTACAATTGTCCTATGCCAATCATGTTACTGCAATTGTCCTACATCTGTCATGTCACTGCCATTTTCTTATGCCAGTCATCATACTGCAATTATCTGACTTCAGTCAAGGTAATGCAATTGCTCTATGCAAATCATGTCACCAAAATTGCCGTACTTTAATCATGTCACTGCAATTGTCCTACATCAGTCATGATACTGCAATTGCTCTGCGTCAGTCAGGTCACTGCAGTTGTCCTGAGTCAGTCATGTCACTGCAGTTGTTCTATGTCAGTCATGATACAGTAATTGCTCTTCGCCAGTCATGTCACTGCAGTTGTCATACATCAGTTATGATACTGCAATTGGTCTACGTTAGTCATGATACTGCAATTGTAAATGCATTTGTCCTATCTCATTCATGTTACTGTCATTGCCCTGTGTCAATCATGTCACTGCAATTGTTCTATGTCAGTTATGTTACTGCAAATTTCATACATCAGTTATGATGCTGCAGTTGTCCTACGTCAGTCATAAAACTGCAATTTTCCAACATCAGTTATGTCACTGCAATTGTCCTACATTAGTCATGATACTGCCATTGCTTTATATCTGTCATGTTACTGCAATTGTTTTGTGTCAGTCATGATATTGCAATTGCTCTACGTCAGTCATGTCACTGCAATTAACCTATCACAGTCGTGATACTGCAATTGTCATACGTCAGTCAAGATACTGCAATTTTCCTACATCAGTCGTGATACTGTCATAGCTCTACGTCAGTCATGTCACTGCAATTGTTCTATGTCAGTTATGATACTGCTATTGCTCTACATCAGTCCTGCCGCTGTAGTAGTCTTATGTCAATCATGTCACTGCAGTTGTCCCATGTCAAACATGTCACTGCAATTTTCCTACGTCAGTCATGTCACTGCAATTTTCCAACATTGGTCATATCACTGCTATTGCTGTACATCAGTCATGTCACTGCAGTTGTTCTACGTCAGTCATGCCACCGCAGTTGTCCTATGTCAACAGACATGTCACTGTAATTTTTCCTACATTGGTCATATCACAGTTATTGGTATCACTGCAGTTGTCTTCAGTATCATGTCTGACGTAGGACAACTGCGGTGACATGACTGACGAAGGACATTTGCAGTATCATGACTATCGTAGAAAAAACTACAGTGACATGACTGACGTAGGAAAATTGCAGTGACATGTCTGACGTAGAGCAATTACAATATCATGACTGACACAAAACAGTTGCAGTAACATAACAGATACAAAGCAATGGCAGTATCATGACTAATGTAGGACAATTGCAGTGACATGCCTGATATAGGACAATTGTAGTCTTACGTCAGTCATGTCACCGCAGTTGTCCTACGTCAGACATGATACTGAAATTGTCCTATAGGAGGAAATGTAAAGGTTTGTACTTTTCCCTGTCCAACAAAAAATGCTGAATTATATTTTTCTTGTTATATATCTTAATACTATTTTTGGTAATGTCATCTGTAACATTATTATAGCCACAATATAACAACGTTTAAAACTAAAACCATACATACTGCCACGTCTTCTTCTTCTTCTTCTCCTTCTTCCACCTTTATGTGGGGTCGATGTTTCTGGCCAGCGTTCTCCATCTACCTCTGTACTCAGTAATAATGGAACATTGAATCATGTGGGGTTTGAATCTCCAATTTTCCGTATGGAATTTTTAACGAGACAATTTCACATAACCAAAAGAACAACGAATCTTAATATGAACAAGCCAATTCGAGGAAAATGATATACTGTATGTAGTACATATGGACATTGAAAAACTAAATGAATACCCTAAGGAGTTGAATATAAAGAAACAAAATAACTTGCATTAAAGATTGCTTTCGGAGAGAGAGAGAGAGAGAGAGAGAGAGAGAGAGAGAGAGAGAGAGAGAGAGAGAGAGAGAGAGAGAGAGAGAGAGAGAGAGAGAGAGCCTCGTTGATTCATGATGTCACAGACCCTCTTAAAAAGGAAAACTTTCTTCGGGACAAATGCAGCTGAAACGCTTTAATTGAGACACACGCCAAAGTTTTTTTTTTTTTTCCTGGACCAAATGGGGAAGGAGAAGACGACGTCGCCCCTCGCTCGAATTAGCCTTATGTGAGCATGTTAAAAGTCTTCTTGGGAGTTGAATTGCTACTGTGTATAAGGGCCGGAAAGGACACTCTCTCTCTCTCTCTCTCTCTCTCTCTCTCTCTCTCTCTCTCTCTCTCTCTCTCTCTCTCTCTCCCGAAAGCAATCTTTAATGCAAGTTATTTTATTTCTTTATATTCAACTTGGGACTTGAATTGCTACTGTGTATAAGGGCCGGAAAGGACTCTCTCTCTCTCTCTCTCTCTCTCTCTCTCCTCTCTCTCTCTCTCTCTCTCTCTCTCTCTCTTTCTCTCTCTCTCTCTCCCCGAAAGCAATCTTTAATGCAAGTTATTTTATTTCTTTATATTCAACTTGGGACTTGAATTGCTACTGTGTATAAGGGCCGGAAAGGACTCTCTCTCTCTCTCTCTCTCTCTCTCTCTCTCTCTCTCTCTCTCTCTCTCTCTCTCTCTCTCTCAAACACACGCATCTAAAAGAAATTACGTTCGACAGGATTCCTTTGATATTTTATTCGCTGACCATTGCAAGTCCGTAGTTTCGACTGTTTTTATCTGCGTATAAATGATAGTGAATATTTTAGTTTTAATAACGTCTCTATTTTAGACTTTACAGTTTTTTTAGGTGAACAAAATAGGTTAGTTTAGAAACGTCACCAACTAAACTTTTAATGGTTTAAATTCTAATCTCACATGATAAATGAACGGTTTCTGACTGCTGTAATAAAATGTATGATTGACACAGCATACATTGAGAGAGAGAGAGAGAGAGAGAGAGAGAGAGAGAGAGAGAGAGAGAGAGAGAGAGAGAGAGAGAGATAAAACCTACCCCAGCCACTTCGCTTCTAGACCTCTCCTCTATACCTCTGGTTACCACACCTTGGGAAAGTGGGTCCCATAATTTCTATAGTTAAGCAACAAAGCTTCAGTCTAGAGACATTGTGCTTCCATTTACCCAAAGGTAACGCGATAAAATGAAGCTAATTCGTCGAGAGCAGGGCTAACTTTCCTATCAAAATTGGGTTTGCGATGTAACTCGATCTTTTCATTATGGGATCACAGGGCAGTGTTTAACGTACCTGCCTCAATTCGCGCCCAAGGTATTATGTCTGAGGACGACAAAGGAGAGAGGAGGAAGATAGTCACGAGAAGTGGGATAAAAGAGGAGGAATAAGGAGGGAGGAAAATCGAGAATTTGGTGGATGAACAGAGTGGAAATTTTAGGAATTAGAAAATAATTGATTAAATTATTATATTAGATAAATATATATAGTTTTAAACCCAAAAGATTACGAAGACTTTTATGAAGGAGTTGACTAAAAAAAGGGGGGGGGGGAAGCTAATAATATAAGAATATGTTCACAGATAAAAGAGCAGTTATATCAAATTATTTATAACAGTTCCTTAAATCAATATAGGTTTCCAGAAAGACAATATTGACTAGCGGACGCGACCCGACATTCAACCCTGCCGCCGCCCCCCCCCCCCCCCCCCTCATCCACCCGAGTGATGGTGAGTTGTACGTCTGGCAATGCCATTTGGCGTGACCGGAAAGATATTTATCAACACACTTCTCTTACTAATATAGGAAGATGATAGGTAATGCTCAAGAGTTCATTTAGCGATATTAAACGGTATATTTTACTACTCCTGTAGTTGAGAACATCGCTAAATCCCAGTCCGTTTATGGCCGGGAGCACACTAGCGACTCTGTGGCGCCACGAAGCCACGTCACGCCTGTGGCGGGGATGAGCGACAGAGAGCCACAGTCGCTTGCCACAGTCGCTAGTTTGCGCGGCAAAACTTGAAAACAATGGAAACCTATGGGAGACCACATCCCCGCCAAACGATGCTGTGGCTTTGTGGCGCCACAGAGTCGCTAGTGTGCTCCCGGCCTTTAAAAGAATGATTAGCAAAAATATTTGAAATTTATTCTAAAGATAACTGCTAGTTAATAGATACTTCTGTACATCTTCAACTACACACAGCTCATTTAAAATTCTAAGTGTGATTGGAATAATACTTTTGATAAACATATCCACTCTTGACTCTTCTTCAATTGCTCAAAAGATTGAGTTATGAAAAAATGTCTTTCAAGATATTTGAAGACTTATCTATTTTGAGGAAATATTTCAATTCGTTCATTCTTCTTGTTGAATATTGCTCTCCTGTCTGGTCTCAGATGACGACCTTTCATCTTAATTTGTTGGACAATAACAATAATTTGCGATCATCTAAATTTCTTATCTCTGATCTGGATATTATTCTCTGGCACCGTCGTTCATTTAGTTTATTGTGCAATACTGCCTATATAAAAATTTTCATAAAACTGACCATCCTTTGCATTCATATTTTCCCAGATCATACCACACACCTGGTAGTACTTGGCATGTAGCTAATTTTGACATTTTTGTCTTTTCTTTCTAAAAGCTCAATATTGCACAGTATTTTAGAAATATTTTTCAACTGCGACCAAATTGTACAATGGTGTTCCAAAACAAAAAGTTGAATGGCGAGTTTCAAAATTTTAATCTATGCATTTTTTTTTTTTGGGGGGGGGCGGTAGGGTGAGACTATATATGTAACTTATCCATGTAACATTGCTATTCATATTAATATAGTCTCATTTTTGTTAGTACACTTTTATAGTTTATTACTTCTAAATTTCCTTAGTGCACTAAGCAGCTTTTCCTGCTATGTTCCCTTGTTTAGGCTTATGGCGTTTTGCTTTTTTAAATAGGGTTGTGCCTTGGTAGATAATAATAATTATAACGTTAATAAATGGTCAACGAACTCTTCCCAACTCGAAACAATTAATATAATTTGAAATTTATAAGACTGCATGCTTGTTGCTTTTTTTAAATCATGACATTGACAATACGATGTAGATTGCATTTGAGTGATTTCCTTAACTAGGTGGTTAATGTATACAGTTTTTTTCTTATATTTTCATAGTAACTATATATATATATATATATATATATATATATATATATATATATATATATATATATATATATTGTGTATTTGTTTATGTAAATATGTATCTAAATGTATGAATATTTATACGACTGAGTGTTTACTGGAGCGATATTAAGTGATTTCACCATTTTAGGTAAGAGGTACATAACCTATGTATTACTAACCTAATCCCAAATGTATTTTCATTAACGTCATATAATTTTTTTCTACCGTTGGATTCTCCCCTTCACATTTCGCAATGGTTTATCCGAACATATAGGAATTTCCTCTCAAGGTGAGAGAGGAGGGAAGGAGGGAAACTTCTAAAAGACTGTCAGTAGGCTTTTGTAAGAGGACTCCCTCACGGCATTCCCTCTGCATTCAGCTCTCTCTCTCTCTCTCTCTCTCTCTCTCTCTCTCTCTCTCTCTCTCTCTCTGATGCAGATACCATATTGCTCGTTTGGACTTCGGAGGGCTGGCAATTACGCGAATCAAATAAAATTTAAAACGAGTTTTACGTCGGCCAAAGAGATTTGTATCTCATGCGTGCAACACCGACGCACGCAAATACCTGGACAACTTCTTCCCTTTTCGTTAATTGGAGTTTAGAGATACGTTTCTTCCTAAATGTTTCTCCTTTCCTTTTCATTGACACTTATTGGTGCAGTAGAAGATGAAATATCTTTGGAAGGAGAAAGGATTAGTGAGGTAGAATCATTTAAATATTTAGGAGTTATGCTCTCTCATACAGTGTCTTTCTTTAAATGAAAAATTGTAAAAGGCAAATCAGACATTGTCTAGGTTAATTAAAATTTGGAAATTAAATCGCCTGAAATTACATATAAAATCAGGCTATATATCAGTTTATTGAGATCGGTGTTACTGCATGGACAGTCATGGTATGACAATGAAACAATCTTCAACATATTTAGAAGATTTGAAAACAAAGTCCTCAGAAGGATATTGTTAGGGAAATGGCAGGATAGTATTAGAAATGAAACTATACGAGAGCTTACTTAAGTGCTATATGTGGATGAGATCATGGTGAGGGGTAGATGAAGATGGTTTGAGCATGCTCTTCACACTCCCTAAAAGAGTATTTAACTGGGCTCCACAAGGCACTGTGAGAGTGGGAATACCGAGGGCTACATGGCTCAGGACTATGAAACGTGAAGTAGGAGATGATGAATAGAGAAGTATTGATTTATATGGTCAAGATAGAGACGACTAGCGAAATCTAACCGAGGCCCTTTGCGCCAATAGGCGTAGGAGGAGATGATGATGATGATGATGATGTATTGGTATTGGCTTTTTATGTCTTGATAATTATAATAGTAATTAAGATAATAGTAATAATGATAATAACGGAAAAAAGCAATACACATTAATACATCTATATAAATATATTAGAAGCATGAAAATCCAGAAGGATTTTTTATAAACACGAAAACCTCCTGGATTCTATTTATCATTTGATGAGGAGACTTGACCAGGTTTTCGGAAGATCTCTCTTGGGAGTTTTACTTCCAGTTACTTTTATCCGACTGCCTTTCGCTCATTATTTTCGAATCTCTTTACTCTAAGAAACAGAAACTGTCACCTTCCCTAAACAATCACATCACCATTACATATTGCCCAACGGTCTATTTCCAACGTCTCTCCCTTCTTTACTTTACTTACCTTGGGGGCTGCTTTTCTGGTCCTATACAGCAGGGGAACAAAATCTCTAGAGGACCTTCAGTCATGTTTATTCCAAGGCATTCAGCATTCACATCAGATATTGCTCGTTTATTTTGAAATCCAAATAAATCCAGAAAGTCTTCAGTTTCCTCTTGAAAGCCTTAATATCTTTAGTCTTTTCGATGGGAGCTTATTGTTTCTTTTGTCCGTTTATTTTACGTGTTTATATCATCTTTGAATATTCTTATAAAATCTTGTACAGTTTTCAGACTCATTTCCTAAAATTAAGTCTTACCCCTCAAATATTTATTTCCTCACCATTTTTAAAGTGTTTTCAGTAGTGCTATGATTATAATGTGTAGCATTTAGAAACAGGTATTTATAGTTATTCACTTTTATACTCGTTTATTTTGCTAAGCATTATGTATTTTGTTACTTTATAGGCATTTAAGGCAGATATCATAGGACTGAAATTAATGTCATGTAAGTATATTTTCATGATTTCATCTCGCCCTGATGATTGGAATGGATTCTATAACGTTGGTGCTTATCCTTATTTGTATATTGTATATACATATATGCATATATATGCTTATATTATATATATATATATATATATATATATATATATATATAAATGTTTGTAAATGTGTTCGTGTATGCTTTTGTCTATATATTTAAATATTTTTC
>NC_090740.1:130324049-130389049 GCF_036898095.1 Palaemon carinicauda | reverse complement strand
CGGTTATCGGTATATTCCTTTTCGTTATTCTTTTTTAACTGGATAACAAATATATTTTCTAATGAATTTACTCTATCGAATGGCTGGGGTTCTGTTGTGTTATTGTTCAAGTAGCATTGAATGTCAACAATTAAACTACGAATCTGTTTGATCAATCTGAACCTGGTTTGAAATAATCCATGAATCATATTTATTAAAATTCTCGTATTTCAATTTAATTTAGGAGCATATGAAATTACATATTTTATGGCCATCTAGGTGAGAAAAGGGAAATATTCTCCCTCATTGTTGATTTAAAACTATTCCTATTTACAGGAATGTAATATTTTAGTTTTGGCGTTTTTTTAACGATTTGGAGTTGCTTACATAAACATTATTAGATTCTTCACTAAGGTCGTAAATGTGTCTTGGCTTAGAGCTATAAACTCGAGGACTTTTATAACCGTGTTTATAAATCATCTATATGGATTAGAATATAATTAAATTTTTTTTTTTTTTTTCAATCTATCCATGTCTGGCCATTTTGGACAGGAAAAAAAATTCTTCGCTCTTAATGTATTGGAGATTGTAGATTTTATCCAGCAATAAGGCTCTGCTTGTTGAGGCCTTTTGCGTCAAAAGGCGTAGGAGATGACGATGATGATGATGATGTCTGTCTCTGGGCATATTACTTCTTTCTTTGTGAGACTATGCTTTAGTACCTATTCTTATTCTGGCAGTACCATAGATTACCCTTTTCTAGTCAATTCTAGTCTACCGTAATGTTTCGTCTCTGTTGTATCCGTTTTCTTTGTATTCCATTCACATTTAGGTTCGAAATTATTAAAATTATAATTATTAGAAACATTATTATTTTCACAACTTATCTCCCTTCCCTTCTCAACTTATGTTTTAATCGTGGTATAGCTGGGCCAAGTGATGTGAGGTGCAGTTAACGTGAAACATGAATTGTATTTCGGAATAACGAGGAAGGAAAAATTATTCATTAGATTGTTTCTAAATTACATATGCTGTTATCTCTATTTACTACACCTTTTAACGATTCAATGCTGACTTATGCAGCTCTTCTAGGAGAAGGACACTTCAAAATCAAACCATTGTTCTCTAGTCTTGGGTAATACCATAGCCTCTGTACCATGGCCTTCCACTCGCTTGGATTAGAGTTCTCTTGTTTGAGGGCATACTCGGACACTTTATATTATTTCTCTTTTTCTTTCTTTTTTTAAGTTTTTATAGTTTATATATGAAAGACCGAATTCAATGTAGTTACTATTCTTAAAATATTCTATTTTGATTGTTTATTTCTTATCTTGAAGTTTATTTATTTCCTTTTTTCCTTCCTCACTGTGCTATTTTCCCCTGTTGGAGCTCTTGGGCCTATAGCATCTTGCTTTTCAAACTAGGGTTATAGCTTAGCTTGTAATAATAATAATAATAATAATAATAATAATAATAATAATAATAATAATAATAATAATAATAATAATAATATTGTAAAATTCAACTCCTTATGTCAGTCAGTAATATTGTTTTAAGAAATATTGCCGCGTCCTAGAAGGGACCATATCAAGGCCCAGACTATGAGGTGTCCAGTTAGTTTTCGCAGTGAATCTCTCTCTCTCTCTCTCTCTCTCTCTCTCTCTCTCTCTCTCTCTCTGTTCTTGATTATCCATGATATAATATTGGAAGATTGTCTAGACGTCACTTCCTCTTTCCTCACAGAACAGAACACACCACATCCTTTGCATTAGTAAAGATATGGCAAGGATATTTGCGGCTTCGTAAGCAAACTAATTTGACTTTTCCTTCTTTTAGGCGATTTCTAGAATATACGGCCTAGATTTATTATTTTTTTTTATATCTTTAAAGGAGTGGTTTTATCTACTATTGGTGTATTACTTGCAAGTAGTGACCCATAGTTGCGTAGCCGCAATTTCAAATTGCGTATATTTATTAAACGTTAAAAACATAAAAATTACTTAATTTTGCTGGATAGTAGCCCGTATGTGTCCGTATCACTAGACAGTCTAAAGGAAAAAAAAGCCATTAATAAGAATAATTACAGACTTAAGTGACATTACGTTTGTATAATGTAATTTTTTTAGGATGATAAGTTATTATTATTATTATTATTATTATTATTATTGTTGTTGTTGTTGTTGTTGTTGTTGTTGTTGTTGTTATTAGCCAATTTATAACCCCAATTTGAAAAGCAGAATGCTACAAGCCCAGGGGCTCCGACAGTGAAAACAGCACAGAGCAGGAAAGAAATAGGGAAGTACCCAGTGTGTGATAGGAAAAGTGAGAGCCGCAGCAGTTGATAGGGCCTTCTTTGCATTGCAGAAGGCTGCTTCTTGAAGGGGACCCCACTTCAGGTCCTTCGGCTTGCCCTTAAGGGAGGCGTAGAGGGGAGCAAGAGTGGCGGCAATGGCTGGCAGAAAACGGTGATAATAGTTGATCATGCCCAAGAATTCCTGCAGAGCTTTGACGGTTGAGGGCACGGGGAAGTTCTGAACGGCTGCTACCTTCTCAGGGGGGGGGTGAACACCTTCAGGAGTGATGCGGTGCCCTAAGAAAGATACTTCGTTGGCGCCAAAGGTACACTTGTCGTACCGGACTACAAGGCCGTTTTGTTGCAGGCGGTCGAGCACGATGCGCAGGTGACGGAGGTGTTCCTCTTTTGAGGAGGAGAACACAAGTATGTCGTCCACATAACATACACAGAAAGGGAGGTCCCCTAAGATGCCATCCAGGAGACGTTGAAACGTTGCCCCAGCATTACGAAGGCCAAAACAGGAGTAATTGAAGGTGTATGTACTAAACGGAGTGGTGATGGCGGTCTTGGGGATGTCTTCTGGGTTCATAGGCACCTGATAATACCCCTTCAGGAGGTCGAGCGTAGAGAAAACCTTCGCTTTGTGCAGGTAGGAGGTCACGTCGGCAATGTTTGGGAGGGGGTAGTGATCCAGTTCTGTTTGCATGTTCAGGCGCCTGTAATCCCCGCACGGACGGAGGGAGCCGTCTTTCTTCAGAACGATGAGTAAGGGCGACGACCATGGGCTGGAGGCCTTTTGGCAAAGGCCCATTTTCTCCATTTCGGCGAACGTCTGTTTGGCGGCTGCCAATCGTTCCGGTGCCAGACGTCTTAATTTTGCGAAGACTGGGGGTCCCGTCGTCTTGATATGGTGATAAAAATACCGTGCTTGGCAGGAACTGTGGGCGTTTGGCGAAGTTCTGGACGGAAAACGTCCGGGTACGACGTGAGGAGGTGGGCGTAGGCATCCGTGGGTGCGCTGATGTGGAGAGCGAGGTTAGAGGGGGCGGGTTGAAGAGGTGTCGACAAGTACGAGTCTGTGTTGACCAATCGTCGGTGGGCGACATCGACCAGAAGGTGGAAATGAGAGAGGAAATCCGCACCGAGGATTGGCATTGTGACGTCAGCAACGAGAAACTTCCAATTGAATTTACCGTTTCCGAATGATAATGTGAGGTTCTCGTAACCGTAGGTGGGTATCGCAGATCCATTGGCAGCTACTAAGCGGACGTCGGCAGATGTAGACAGACTACATCGTGCCTTGAAGTGTTTCCTTGGCAAAAGAGAACGACAAGCACCCGTGTCTACCAAAAATCGCACGCCCGTTCCTGCATCCTGTAAAAAGAAAAGATTAGAAACATGGGAGGCCACCGCCACAAGCGATGGCCTACTTACACGTTTTTTGGCCACTGACAATCCTTGGCACATTTCTTCGCGGTTGCCCCGAATCTGAAGTGGTAGTAGCAAATCTGCGGCGGATGGGAGGTAGTAAGTGGCTGTAAAAGTCGTTCGTTAGGGCGCGAGCGATTGGTGGGTGGTGGGCGGCTTTGTCGCCGCTTCGGCACGTCACGGGGTAGGCGTGTATGTCCTACGGCATTCATGTCAGCTTCGGTTGACGTTGAATAGGCATCCTCGTCGTCAGGGGTGGAGGCGTTGATGGAGGTCTTGAAGTGGCTGTCCATAAGGGCGTCGGCTTTGGTCATCAAGTCCTTTATGGGTAAACTATCGACATCGGGTATGGCAGCGCGTACAGGTTCGGGTAAACGGCGTATCCAAAGGGCACGAAGTAGGTTCACCTCACGAGGAGAGCCGTCTGCGGCAGGTTGAAGGCGAGCGATACTGGTCATTTTCCTGAGGGCAAGCGAAGCCCTTTGGTCCCCCAACGGTTGTTGCGAGAGCTGAAAAAGCTTTGCTATACGGGCGGCTGGCGACGGCGAGTACTGCTGCAGAAGGTATGTTTTGAGGGCGTCATACGCTATTGGGGTGTCTCCTTGTTCACAAAGCCAGTCGGATATTTCTGGGAAGGTGTCGTCGGGTATCGCCGCGAGAACATAATCTGCTTTGGTGGTTGAGCGAGTCACGCCCCTGATACGGAAGTGGACTTCAGCGCGTTGAAACCAAGCAAACGCCTCTCCGGTGGCGAACGGTGAAAGTTTCAATGGGGCGGCCGCAGCGCCAACTGCTGTAGTAGAGTCCGTCTCCGTCATAGTACCAACGATGGAGGGGCGAGGGAGGTGGGGGTGGAAGGCAGTGGGAGCGAGTCGACTTCCGGGGTCACCAATGTGACAGCGCCGAGTAAGGTTGTGAACTCAAAGGCAGGATGGAAACGACTGAGTTATATTATTGTAGAACACTCTCCTTATATACAAAACCTCAAGGCAACAGGACATAACAAGTTCACAAGACAGACAATATTACAGAGGAAAAACCAGACATGAATTTTCATGTTCGTTTTAGTGCGAGGGAAGAGCGAAGATACAAGCATAATATATACAAAAGGAATTATGTACAATTGTGTGAAACACGGTTGATACAGTTATTACGGCATAACAGAGCCAAATTTGTTCTCCAAATAAATGTTCCAAATTAATACACGCATTTTATTGTAAGCTGCAGAACAGTGGTGGTCAGTATCAAGTAAATTAGGAAACAGATGATAAAATATTAATGATTGAGAAGACCGTTCAAAACCAAGTTAACAGATTAATATTTATTAAGAATTTCATGGAGAAAAATCAAAACTCAAATTATATATTACGAGTTATGTATGAGGTTTACACCAACAGCTATATTTTTAAAGAAAGAAAGTACTTCAGAAGATTCGCTTGATCCATGACAGTAAAGTAAAATCCTATTGATTTACACATTAATATACTCTACTTACCAGCTACAGTAAATTTTATTAAAAAAAGATACTCCAGAATATTTGCTTGAATGCTAGTTTTTAATCAGTTAGAGTAAATTAAAAGTCTAGCAATTTATACAGCAGATATTCAATAACTGACCATATCCTTGTAATTAATCAGCTAATGGAAAAATCAACAGAGTATGACAAACCACTATGCAAGGCATTTATAGAATAAGATAAAGCTTTTGATTCTGTTAAAACTTCAGCAGTTATAAAAGCCTTTCCAAATCAACGAATAGATGAATCTTATGTTAGAGCACTTAAGAATATCTATGCAGGAAGTACAGCAATCCTAAAACTACATAAAGATATTGAGAAAGTTTTGATTTAGAAAGGAGTTAGACAGGGAGAACCCCATTTCCTAAATTATTTACAGCATACCTAGAAGAATTTTTAAAAATTTAAATTGGGAAAATGTAGGAATTAACATTAACATTACCTTAACAACGTAAGATTTACAAATGACGTAGTTGTGTTTAGTGAATCATGTGAGGATTTTAAAAAGATGATAGAAGATTTGAATATAAAGAGCAGATATGAAGGACTGAAAATCAATATGAGTAAAAGTAAGATAATCTCGAATGACAATACAGAGACAACAAACAAGGGATAAGACAAACCTCTAGAGATACTTAATAAATATACATACTTAGGACAGACAGTAAGTGTTTTTCCAGGACACAAGAGCAAAATTAAAGAAGGATGAGCATGAGATAGAGAGCTTTTGGTAAGCAAAACGAGATTACGAAAGGTAAAATACCACTTTCTCTAAAAATTAAAGTATTTAATCAGATTGTCCTACCAGTATCATCTTATGCATCAGAAACTTGGAGCCTTACCAAACCCTTAGAACATAAGCTAGTTATAACTTAAAGAGCTGTGTAAAGAATAATGATGGGAATGACACTAAAAGACAGGAAAAGAGCAACATGGATACAAGAAATGGACGTAGGCTGAACATATAATGAGAATGATAGATGATAGATGGAAATTGAGGATAACAGAATGGGTCCCTAGAGATTGCAGAAGAAGCAGGGCAAGGAAGGGAAAACGATGGATTGACAAACTAAGAAAGTTTGCAGGTGCCTCCTGGCATAGAATGACCATAAACAGACGCAAGTAAAAGTACATGCCTGAGGCCTTTGTTCTGCAGTGGAATAACGACGGCTGCTGATGATGATGACTTGTCAATAGGTTCTAGTTCACGCATCTAATATTTTTTTCAAGGGACACTAAAATTGTCATTTTAAACATGCCAATGGCAACATGACTATCAATGACATGATATATAATCCCTTGATTAAGTGTTAATGCTGCCTGCTTTGAAAGGATTTCATGACCTTTCCATTTTCCTCAAGGTAAAAAAGGTGGTATGAAATCCCAAGAGCTATCGAATGAAACCCATTTCACTTGAGGGCAGTCCCTTGGAGCGAGCGCCATTTTAAGAAAGCAGCTTAACAATGTCGAAGCGAAAGGAGTCAGCAAATATGCCAATAACCTTTTGGATTCTCTCTCTTTTTTTTAAATTCGGTTCGATATCTCTGGAGATTATTCCAGCTTTCTGTGTAGATAAGAAGATATACGAATTATCACATGGATCACGGCATCGTGCCTGATGCCAATTTCTGTTGCAATATTTCCAAATTTGCTCTGAAAACTCGTTTTTATTTTGAGGTTTTTGTCAGTCAGGTGATTAACATAGATCATGAGAGTAATGTAAAGATCCACGCGGCTTTCTTCGAATGCACGAATTCAGATTATATATATACTATATATATATATATATATATATATATATATATATATATATATATATATATATATATATATACATATTGAATGATATGCTGTTATAAGAGATCCATATATCTTTAGTTTATGTAGAAGTTTTTATGTATGCATATAATATAAATATATATATATATATATATATATATATATATATATATATGTATATATATATATATATATATATGTATATATATATATATATATATATATATATATATATATTTATCTATATATACTGTATATATATGTATATATATACTGTATATATATATAATATATATATATATATATATATATATATATATGTGTGTGTGTGTGTGTGAGAGTGTGTATGTATATACATATGTGCCTCAAAATCACTGAATTACGTGTGAAGTTATATATTGCAAAACTCACAACGAAGGAAATAAAAAGGCGAAGGTAACAAGCGCTTTCCTCATATTCCCAATATATTTCCGAGGTACATTAATGATTACAGTAAAAGTTAGCTGAAGTTAGTTTTAAAAACGAATTAAGAGACGATTTAAAAAAGAAATAAGCTTAACAATCTGTTTGGAAATAAAATCTAGTTTATACATACCTTAGCTATCGTCAATCGTTTTTTTTTTTCTTTTTTTTTTCTTTGTATAAAAGCAAACTCTATGAACATTACGCTAGGTTATGTTGTTACAATGTTAGAGTGCTTTTAAAAATAAAAAAAAAAAACTAATTATATCATTGACATTGTTGTTTTTATTGCTAAACAGAATATTAAGTACATTTTTTAAAAGAAATCTATTATCTTTGTTGAGGTTGGAATCAGAGGAAAACGTTTGTTACATTTAGTACCCCTTTCGCCCCCAAAAGGACGTACCGGTACGTTCTTGCAAAACACTGTTATTTATATGTTTTTGCATGTTTTTGATAACTTTATGAGAAAACTTCAGGTATTTTTCAAAAGAATGAGACCAACCTGATCTCTCTATGACAAAAATTAAGGCTGTTAGAGCAATTTAAAAGAAATATATAGCAAAATGTGCTCGAAATTTAACCATCCCGTGGGGGTAAACGGGGGGTACTTGTACGTAGAAAAGCATGTTTAGAATAATGTAAAGATGCGTTCTTGTAGCTATTTACTTTTAAAATCCCCAAAACTTTAAATATTAATGACAATAATATCAAGCGACCTGATATTTTAGTTAACAATCAAGAATTACAAACTGGCTAATTGGAACAAATATTGTCGTACTGGTAACAGGGATATTGAAGTTTCTTTAGAATAAATATATGTAACATTTATGATTTCTTTTCAAGGTAGTCCTCAAACAATCGACTTTGTTTGTCACTCATAGAAGGAAATTACTTTTCGTCTAGAAATAAGTTAATAGATGACGTAAAGATGACCTGAAAGAGAAATTTGTATTTGGAAAAGAAACTAAAAGATGTCGCAATCAATACTAGAGAAAAAGCTGGTAAATCTCTCTCTCTCTCTCTCTCTCTCTCTCTCTCTCTCTCTCTCTCTCTCTCTCTCTCTCTCTGTACAACGCGAGATACATTTTTTTATTTTTTATTATGAAATACACATTTACAATCTTACAATTTATAACATATATACATCATAATATATTTAAATACATTTTTTATTTTACATATAGTTAGGTTGCCTCTCATCATTGTTATCTCTCTCTCTCTCTCTCTCTCTCTCTCTCTCTCTCTCTCTCTCTCAGCTGAATTGAAGAGTATCTTATAACATCTCCGTCAAGGTAAATCTCGATACGACTCTTTGAGCTACGAATGTTGCTTCCTCACCAACACTCCCACTCCCCCCCCCCCCCCCACCACCACCACCACTCATGGTCTCAACCGACCCTTATCTCTCTACTCAGCTCTTTTAGAAGCGCGTTATAGAATTAAAATAGATTCCTCTGAAATCCCCAATATACCTCAAGGGTTATTTGAAATCGTATACCACCAAAAACCCTTGAAAAAAAAAGATTTATCCGTCCCTAATTAACTACTTCACACCCATTGACATGACCTGAAAATTTCGGCTGGCCACCAGTACACGCCTTTGATGGTGCCACGTCGGTGTCACTCGGTGAAATTAACTTCCTCTGGATTTTAATGAATATTTTGAGAGAGAGAGAGAGAGAGAGAGAGAGAGAGAGAGAGAGAGAGAGAGAGAGAGAGAGAGAGAGAGAGGGGGGGGGGGGGGGTAGTCTATTGAATCTCGAATTTTATTTGATTTTATTA
Source organism: Palaemon carinicauda (assembly GCF_036898095.1). NCBI lineage: Eukaryota > Metazoa > Arthropoda > Malacostraca > Decapoda > Palaemonidae > Palaemon > Palaemon carinicauda. The sequence continues at coordinate 130,379,804 of NC_090740.1, read as the reverse complement.
TTTTCGATTTAGTACAAGAAAATTAAATTAAGTTTGCCTGTGGGATCTGGACATTGCTGTTGAAATATCTATTTGAGGACCAGGGGTATAACACAGTAATTCGCTTAGTTTTACATAGATTTTTTTTAAAACAGATAGCCTAGATCTAATGATTGTTAACAGTAAAAAGGTGTTTAGTTCATGGAGAATAACTTGTTTTTTTTATGTAACTTTAATTGTTTTTGGATAAAATTTCCCTAAATATATTTGATCATTCAGCTATCAGTGATGATTTGTAAAAATAGAATTAATATCTCTCTCTCTCTCTCTCTCTCTCTCTCTCTCTCTCTCTCTCTCTCTCTCTCTCTCGTAGCACATTTAACATTGTAGCATGTTTCAAATTGGCGTATTGGAAACTTCCTTGCCTGGCGTTCTACCGGACTGTGGTTCGAGTCCCGCTCAAGCTTGATAGTTTTCTTGTAGTGTTATTAGAAATTCGCTTAGACATTACTTTATTCGATACTTGCTGTCTTTCTCGTGGGATCAAAATTAATTTATCCAAGTTTTAAGGTCATAGAATGACACATGCATTTCTCTCTCTCTCTCTCTCTCTCTCTCTCTCTCTCTCTCTCTCTCTCTCTCTCTCTCCTCTCTCTCTCTCTCTCTCTATGTATATATAATATATATATATATATATACATATATATATTATATATATACATACTGTATATATATTATATATATACACACTGTATATATATAAACGTGTGCGTATGTATGTGCTCGTCTTTAAATAGGTAATTAGGTCTTATTTTACTAAACTCCAAATGTCTTAAAACTATATTCAACGGTATATTTTGGCCGCGAGACATAAACAGCCGATTATCCGATATATAAGTCATTAACGTAACAATACAGTCTCACATCTATATCACTGTATTCTGCTTAGTTATGTTTTTCTATCAACTGCTCCATTTTTTTAGTTTATAGGCTTTGCACTCGAGCATCTGATATTTGATAAGCCAATATCTGTCTACCTCTTTGCTCTACGCTAAGAGCAGTCACTAGCCATATGCGACATACGGTCATGATTTTGCAAAGTGGACAACTCATTTTTTTTATTCTTTATCGTTTGGAGAGAGAGAGAGGGGGGGGGGGTGGGGTTTAAGGTATGGGAGAGGAGGGGGGTTAGTTTGAACGGGTTTTGGAATCTTTCATTATCCATCCGTCCTGTTATGACCGTTGCCTTCCGTCAAGTGCTGGAATCAATTAGAGCGCAAACTCCACTCGTTAAAATTGCTCTCCTGTGTACCCGCTTTTACTTCCGGTCAAAATTAAAATGGTTTTTCGTATCTCTCGTCATTGCTATCTCTCTCTCTCTCTCTCTCTCTCTGTATGTGTGTGTGTACATCGCGAGGTACATTTAGGTTACCTCTCATCATTGCTATCTCTCTCTCTCTCTCTGTTTGTGTACAACGCGAGATACGATTATCTCTCTCTCTCTTTTCTCTCTCTCTCTCTGTACAACGGGAGATACGATATCTCTCACTATTGCTATGCTGTTCTCTCTCTCTCTCTCTCTCTCTCTCTCTCTCTCTCTCTCTCTCTCTCTCTCTCTCTCTCTCTCTGTTTGTGTAAAACGCGAGATACGATTATCTCTCACTATTGCTATGGTGTTCTCTCTCTCTCTCTCTCTCTCTCTCTCTCTCTCTCTCTCTCTCTCTCTCTCTCTCTCTCTCTCTCTCTCTCTCTCTCTCTCTCCAATGCGAAATACGGTTTGTCATTAATCTCTCACTGGGATATCTCGTAGTATTAACCTCTTACTAAACACTGATGATTATAATTATAACCAATATTTTTTTGGCAATGCAGATACCTCGAAAACCTTACCTACCGTTTATTCACATGAATTATCTCATACCCACATTTATTTTTAGTTTTTTATATAATCTGGTAAGAAAGAAATGTGACCCCAGGTTAAATAAAAGACCAACCATGTTTGGAAAGCAAGTGGGAGAGTTTAGATGTCTTTCGAAGTTTTCTTACCTCTGTCTATTTTAATTTTGTGTCTGAGTAAACAACTGAATAATTTAAAAACATTTCACGATGTGTCACTGAGGGAAATAAGAAATTTCTCCGATTTCTTTGGTGCTACATTTTTTTTTTAATGCCTATTTTATTTTTCAATGGGTTTTCTCCGATTCTCTTTTCTTCTGTATTAACGACTCATTAAAAGAAAAGGATATTATTCAGTGCCGCCACTCTGTTATCAAAGAGATTGTGTGAAGATCGTAGTGTTTTGCTTCGGGCGAAATTAACTGCTATACCCATCTTTCACATTATGGTTTTCGCTTTGAGTTAAATCATTTTATTCCATTCAAAACTCAAGAAGTGTTCTGGTTATCTTTTTTTAATTGAATAATTTAGTTAATGATCTACAATTTATAATTAGGAAATTATTCACGTTTTCGTTGTAGGAAACTAGGATCCCCTAATTTTCAACATTGTTAAACTTTCGATTATATACTATTATCTAAGGTTATATATAATAGTTACCATTTTTAGTGTTTTTTTTTTTTTTCATGAGCAATGGCCAACGTAAACGTCCTGAATACATACTAAATAAAATTGTGCATACATTTTGTGACTAATAAGTTATACCACATTCAAACATCAAGTTCAATCAGTCTCAGCCGGATATGGCTTCCAAGGTATAGGCATATACTCAAGAGGTTGACGCTTGATGATGTTGTTGTTGTTGTTGTTGTTGTTGTTTTTGTAGACTGCCAGGCCCTTCGGACGAGACACGGGTCCTTGAAGTCCTGCAGCCTGTCATGAAGATGTTTGATCTATTATATCTAGCCGTAACACACCTTACCCACTCATCTTCCTTTCCTCCCAAATTTTCGTTAAATTTTGTGAAGAGGAAAATAACTGAAATACAACATGACTGCACTTAACATTTTTGTTTTACCCTTGTTATTAATTGTCTGTCTAGGTATGCAAAACATTATCTAGTCTTGGGTAGTGCCATAGCCTCTGTACCATGGTCTTCCACTCTCTTGGGTTAGAGTTCTCTTGCTTGAGGGTACACTCGAGCACACTATTCTATCTCGTTTCTCTTCCTCTTGTTTTGTTAAAGTTTTCATAGTTTATATAGGACGTATTTATTTAAATGTCATTGTTCTTAAAATATATTATTTTTACTTGTTTCTTTTCCTCACTGGGCTATTTTCCCTGTTGGGGCCCAAGGACTTATAGCATCTTGCTTTTCCAACTAGGGTTGTAGCTTAGCAAGTAATAATAATAATAATGATATCTATCGATCGATATTTGATAATGTTCTGCCATCACGTAGTACAGTAAACCATTTTAATTCCCTTTCCCTTCCAGCACGATGGAGTCTGGCCTTGACTGCGTGCACAATCACGTCACTAGATGCTTCGACGAGACCCGCCAGAGGGTGATCTACCAATTACTGACGGGGACAGAGGACGTCATCCAGAGCCTCTGTACCAAAGGGCACTTCAGGGACCGTGAGTATCCTCATTTTACTTTCGTCAAAGCTTTTGAATTTCTGTAAATACTACATAAATCCCTCTGCATCGATTATGCAGTTTCGTATTTTACCAATTATGTAATCCATGGGTTCCTAACCTGGGGTACATGTATCCCCAGTGATACATTTTTACTCTTCAGGGGTTATGTTGGATCGTGAGTTTCCTAATCGTGCTTTCGTCAAAGCATTTAACTTTCAGTAGATATTATATCAAGCCCTCTGTATCGATAAATACAGTTTCGTACCTTGCCAGTTATGTAATCCATGGGTTCCAAACCTGGGGTACATGTATCCCCAGTGATACATTTTTACTCTTCAGGGGGTAAGTTGGATCAGAGAGTATAACAAGTACTGCGCAATACATGATATAATTTTCACTGAGATTGAATAGCAGAATTATATCACAATATCTATTTCATTGTTTCTCCTTTTCATCCTCAATATTGGGGATACACAAGAATCTATAAAATGCCCATAGACTACAGAAGAACAAAAAATGTTGGGAATCTCTAATGTAATCAGATCAGAAACCAGTTACATTTACATAGTTGTAAATTCAGTGATAGTTTGCATTGATCTTCTCCGTTTATAAATTCTGGATTTAATTCCATACATTAATTTATTCATTTATTTTATCAGGGCTTCTCGCGTAGCTTACATTAAACCCTATGCTTAATGCCACCCCATCAAAATTTATTCAAAAGTGATAGAGCAGATAAATCACACGGTATTGGGAATTTAACATGTTCTTAAAGCAATATAACTTCGTATACTAGGGTCTGGTTTTTTTTTTTTTTTTTTTTTTTTTTTTTTTTTTTTTTTTTGACACCGAATATATTTTCAAAGTTGAATTTAAAAATCAGAAAAGACTTATGTATTTTTTTAATGAACTGCGTGCAGTTAAACAAACAATACCAATGAAAGATGAGTGTGGAGATTATCCGATGTCTTAGACCGGTTAGCAACATAGTTTGCTAGTTTGTGTTTTAAAGGTTTAAAGGCTACTCATGAATGGCAGAGGCAAGGGACAGTGACATTGCCCTATCAATCAGGACAATGCCCTAGAGACTCACCATATTACATATGATCAGCAACCAAGCCCCCTCTCCACCTAAGCTAGGACCAAGGAGGACCAGGAAATGTCTGCTAATGATTGAGCAGATAGACCCCCCCAAAAAAACCCCCATCCTTATCTAACAAGGATAATAAGGTTGCAGCGACCAAAGGACTTCATCCCTTGTATGCACGAATGGTTTTATGTTGAGCAAGTTTAATAAGTCTCTTTTCATAGTTTATTTTTGAAAAATTATTAGATTTTATTTAAAAAATCTACTTTAATGTTGTTACTGTTCTTTAAATATTTTATATCCTTCGTTACTTTCATGTAGTTTATTTATTTCCTTGTTTCCTATCTTCACTGGGCTATATTTCCCTATTGGAACCCTTGGGGATTATAACATCCTGCTTTTCCAACTAGGGTTGTATCTTAGCTTGTAATAATAATAATAATAATAATAATAATAATAATAATAATAATAATAAATGATAATAATAATAATAATAATAATAATAATAATAATAGCAGAATTATCCGAAGCATTAATAAACAAACTAAAATTCCATGACTGAAATTGAGGAAACACTAAAGAAAGGACGAAGCATCAAATTGATGAAAAGAAGACTTGGAATGGTGCTCCAACAGATATGTGCTTTAAAGGATGAAAATGGAAATATTATCAATAAACGAGATGGAGTGATAAAAATGGAAGAGGATTCCTATACGTTATACAATAGTGATATAAGAAAAAGTTTTGCCAATAGAAATAATTAAACCCCAAAACCAGTACCTGTTCCGGCGTAAAGTATAAATTTATTATTATTATTATTATTATTATTATTATTATTTTGTGATAATCTAAATTACAATAAAATCAATTTAGATTATTAGAAAGTATCAGTACAAAGATGGAAATGCTTTGGTGTTTTTAATATTTTCATCCAGATTTCCGTTAACATTATTCACCGAGGTATACCTCATCACAACCTTTTTTTTTGTATAGCTTTACTAAAAATTCAAAAACAAAAATTGATTGTTACTAAGCGATGAAAAATGGTCTTATCAATTACAAAAAAAAAAATTCATTATATTCGGAAATCTCGTGATTGTGACCTAATTAGCGCTTTGGTTATCCGGGCTTACTTTAATCAGTATCTTGTGTTATCGGATCGAAGGAATGGCATTTACCATAATTCTCTCTCTCTCTCTCTCTCTCTCTCTCTCTCTCTCTCTCTCTCTCTCTCTCTCTCTCTCTCTCTCTCACAGGTACTTATCTTTTAACCAACCGTTTCGGGTCACACCTTTGGTTGACATAAAAAGAGGTGAAGAGAAAATAGAAAATTGCACGATTGTCTATTCACGTTCATAACCCTTTTATACCTTGAAATATTTTATTTAGATTGTTAATTCTTCTCTTGTAGTTTTATTTCTCATTTTTACCTTTCCTCGCGGGGCTATTTTTCCTTGTTGGAGCCCTTGGACTGTTAGCATCTTTTCCAATCAGGGTTATGGCCTAGCTTGTGATGATAATGATAATAAGGAACAGTACAAGCTGCATAACTGCAAGAGCCCGTGCTTGGCCACAAGGACGAGACCAAGGTCTATAGAATACATGTATTCTATAGAGCTTGGGAATTCTATAGACCTTGGGCCAGACAATCTTTAACAACAACAACAACAACAACCATGAACACGGAAAAGCCTCGACGAGGTAACCCTCATCTTGAGGTAAAACACTTCAAAAGAGGCTCAAAATATATTCTATTTGATAACAGTCTTAAACAATAGTCACGCTTATCTTAACCGAATGTCAATTTCACAAAAATAAATTAATCATTGACATTGACGATCAGTCGATTTATCATTCAATCGCCAGACGTTGCTCTCTTGAATGTCAAATTACTATTATTATTATTATTATTATTACTACTGCTAGCTAAGCTACAACTCCAGTTGGAAAAGCCAGATGCTATAAGCCAAGTGACTTCAACAGGGGAAAGGAAATAAAGAAATAAATAAACAATATAAGTAATGAACAATTAAAATGAAATATTTAAAAAACATTAATAACATTAAAACAGATATTTCATATATAAACTATACATGGACTTATGTCCACCTGTTCAACTTATAAACATTTGCTGCAATTTTGAACGATTGATGCTCTACCTGATAAGGAATATCATTCCATAACTTGGTCACAGCTGGAATAAAACTTCTAGAATAATGTATAGCATTAAGCCTCATGATGAAGACATGGCTATTAGAATTAACTGTGTTTGCTGTTCAGATGCCACATCCTCAGCAATACATGAAAACACCAAAAGAGAATGAACTGCAATATAGTAATAAATTCATCGTCGCATTCATCTCCGGAATTGAAAATGATTTATTGGTGTGGTGTCAAGTGCAATTATCTTATGCATTAATTATCGATATTGACAGTAACTGAGGCGTTGTTAATAACATCACAGGAAGACATCATTTGCTTTGTCGTTTGTTCTACGAATTTTTTCAAACTGACGATGAGATTGGGTACGTTAACAACACATCTCAAGAACGGATAAACGGACTCTGATAAAAAGAGAAAACGTCCACTGAATGACCCTCTGGATAGGCTTAACTCTTAAAATAAGCCTATGATCATTTGATCAATTGTCTCCATTGTTATTTCCTTTGTTCCGTCATCCGGAAATTTAATACGAACATGGAATCAATATTCAATAATTGCCTCACCACTAAAGCATAGCGCAAGGTACGGTTGGATACACGAATTCTTGGCACACCTCGATCTGAGAAAGTACACCCTGCCAATCCCTTTCTGCGCGACGACCTCTTGCGTTGAGCCCCGCCCAACATCTCTGCCATATATTTGCAGCAGTATTTCTCGGCATATTTTAACCAGCGGCACACCTAAGATCTCACGAGATTATCACGGCTCATTTGGCAATATTTAAATTTGTTTTCATTTAGATTTATGAGATGGAACCATACTTAATAGTAACATGGGTAAATATGAATTTACTCTGATCCAGTGTTTTTTTTTTTTTTTTTTTTTTTTTTTTTTTTTTTTTTTTTTTTTTTTTTTTTTGGATAAGCAGATTATCATTTATCCTCCAGTTGATCGTATTCTTTCTCTCTTCTCATTTGTATGCCATTTGGGCTAGAGAAGCCTATTTCACAAAGATAATTGAAGAACGATAACAAAAGTGATAAAAGGTAATTAGCTAGTTTGAGATATTCCTCTTATAGAAATTTAAAATACGCTAATGGCTGGTGTCAGATGTTTTACTTCAAACTCTTGATCACTATAAATGGTGGCCATTTCTTCTTCACACAACAGTAGTACAATAATAGAAGAAACATTGATGAAGGAATTTCTAAATTGAAATTAATGGTTTACGTTGACATCAAGCGCAGTCAGGTTGGTAACCATAATACGGATATTTTTTGTAATGCAAATTATTATTATTATTACTACTTGCTAAGCTACAACCATAGTTGGAAAAGCAGGATGCTATAAGCCCAGGGGCTCCAACAGGGAAAATAGCTCAGTGAGGAAAGGAAACAAAGAAAAATTTAATATTTTAAGAAGAGCAACAAGATTAAAATAAATATCTTCTATATAAACTATAAAAAATTTAACAAACCAGGAGGAAGAGGAACAAGATAGAATAGTGTGCTCGAGTGTACCCTTAAGCAAGAGAACTCTAATCCAAAAGACAGTGGAAGACCATGGTACAGAGGCTATGGCACTACCCAAGATTGGAGAACAATGGTTTGATTTTGGAGTTTCCTTCACCTAGAAGAGCTGCTTACCATAGCTAAAGAGTCTCTTCTACCCTTACAAAGAGAAAAGTTGCCACTGAACAATTACAGTGATGTAAGAAGTATTGTTAGATAATCTCAGTGTTGTCAGGTGTATGACGACAGAGGAGAATGTGTAAAGAATAGGCCAGACTATTCGATGTGTGGGCAAAGGGTAAATGAACCGTAACCAGAGAGAAGGATCCAATGTAGTACAATCTGGCCAGTCAAAAGACCCCATAACTCTCTAGCAGTAGTATCTCAACGGGTGGCTATTGCCCTGGCCAACCTACTACCTACAATGGTATGTATTGAAGGAAATATATCAAAATTATATGATCTTTCCCTATTTTCATAAATAATTTTATATATATATACATATATATATATATATGTATATATATATATATATATATATATATATATATATATGATGTGTATGTATATATATATATATATATATATATATATATATATATAATGTGTATATATATATATATATATATATATATATATACATATACATATATATATATATATATATATATATATATATATATAATGTGTATATATATATATATATATATATATATATATATATATATATATATATATATATATATATATATTTATTGTGCTGCTAACTTGTCTATTGGAGTGAGAATATTTTCTTCCTTGCATAGTACTGTTTAGTTCGCTAAATTTACTAAATATTTCCGTTAATTATTCCAGTTTAAACATTCAAATTTCCCAAGAAATATATTCACAGAACTTTACGTTTTTTTTTTTTTCTATCAAAGATTTCTATTATTTTATTGTAAATTTGTGACCACAAAATAAAACTTCACCTTTCGAAAGTTATTATTATTAATTGCTAAGCTACAACCCTAGTTGGAAAAAAAAGGCTATAAGCCCAAGGGCTCCAACAGGGAAAATAGCCCAGTGAGAAAGGAAACAAGGAAAAAATGAATATTTTAAGAATAATATTAAAATAAATGTCTCCTATATAAACTAAAAAAAAAACTTCAATAAAACAAGAGGAAGAGAAATTAGATAGAAGAGTGTGCCCGAGTGTACCCTCAAGCAAGAGAACTCTAACCCAAGATAGTGGAAGACCATGGTACAGAAGTTATGACACTACCCAAGACTAGAGAACGATGGTTTGATTTTGGAGTGTCCTTCTCCTAGAAGAGTTGAACTTTGATATGAATTAGTAACGCAATATACTGGAAATCTATTTCTTTACGAATTTGGCTTCAAAGAGCTACTTTTTTATATTTACTGACTAATTTACTACCCGTTGTAAAGCTTATATTAAGAATTTTCTAGTGATATTTTTGAAGCGAAAACTTCTTTATGTAAAAAAAAAAATGCTGATATGAGAGTACTGATCAACGGTTAATGCAAAAATATAATAAAAGATTTTGCAAGCGGGGAGTATGACTGATTCAGCAAGAGGGAGACAGCCTCTGTACCATGGTCTTCCACTGTCTTGGGTTAGAGTTCTCTTGCTTGAGGGTACACTCGGGCACACTATTCTGTTTTATTTCTCCTCCTCTTGTTTTGTTAAATTATTTAAAGTTTATAAATGAAATATTTATTTTAATGTTGTTACTGTTAAAATATTTTATTTTTCTTTGTTTCCTTTCCTCACTGGGCTATTTTCCCTGTTCCGGCCCCTGGGCTTATAGCATCCTGGTTTTCCAACTAGGGTTGTAGCTTAGTAATTAATAATAATAATAATTGTTATTATTATTTAGATTTCCTTCAAATTTTTTCTGCTACCTCAATTGAAGAAAGTTGATTCCGTTCACTGGCAGTCACTGTTTATCACAAGAGCTGCGTTTCAAATACTTGATAGTGAAATGTCTTTGTAACTCTCTTGGTACAATGGTTCATTTGATATTTGTTTTTGCTGCAGATATACAAAAGTGGACTTGGTGAGCATCTTTAGACAAGGAAAATTCGGTGCCCCATGACAATGTTTCGCGGTACACTTAAAATAGTCTTGTGGCACAGCGGGTTGAAAATTACTACTATGCAATATCTGTTCGGTTACTCTTCGTGCACTAAAGGGTGTGACAGTTGATATATATTCTATTTTATTCATTTATTTAATATTACTATAAATATTTTCTTCCCGATTTTTATTCGGACCAGCTCCGTAATAATAGTCAAGTTTTAACTCATTGGGCTAGTTAATCTTCCTTCCTTAATAATAATAATAATAATAATAATAATAATAATAATATATAATAAATAATTAATAATAATAGTAATATGTAAATAATAATAAATAAATGATAAATAATAAATAATTAACAACAACAACGACAATAATAATAATAATTATTAATTATAATTATTATTATTATTATTATTAATAATAATAATAATAATAATAATATATAATAAATAATTAATAATAATAGTAATATGTAAATAGTAATAAATAAATGATAAATAATAAATAATTAACAACAACAACAACAATGATAATAATAATATTAATTATAATTACTATTATTATTAATATTAATTATTAATAATAATAATAATAATAATAATAATAATAATAGAGCGCATTTCTTCAGAGCGAGGTGTGTCAGGAATTCCTTTGTCCAACTCCACGTTAGAATTGATACGGATTATTTCTTGGAACTAGTAAATAAGATATCAAATGTTAAAAATTATATATATATATATATATATATATATATATATATATATAAATATAATTTGCGGTTGGAGGTATGCTTCATAAGAGTGATATTTAGCAAAAACTGTTAATTTAAAGTTTATTTACTAGGACTCATGTTGATTTTGAAAGAATACGCTTGCAATGTTGTAGGGGATAGGTGATATTGTATACAGGCCCAAATATATGTGAGGACTGTATAAACTGTAAGATCTATATTAGTTATTTTATATATTTTGGGGACATTATTCTTATGTACACTATATATATATATATATATATATATATATATATTATATACACGTGTGTGTATATATACACACACATATATATGTGTGTATGTATATAGATAGACAGACAGATAGATAGATAGATAGATAGATAGATAGATGTAATTTTAAGAAAGGTAACTATATATATATATATATATATATATATATATATATATATATATATATATATATGCATGCATGAGTGCGTGTATATGTAGATAGATAGATAGATATAAATATAAGAAAGGTAACTATATAAATATATATATATATATATATATATATATATATATATATATATATATATGCGTGTGTCTATATACGTTGAAAAAGTCACCAATAAAAAAATAAAGAGGTAAAGGTACCAATAGCTTTTGTATAATTATTCTGTATATATTCTCAAGATATAACGATGATTTAATTGAAGATAAAATGAAATTAAACGAAACATTGTAACAATAATCGTAGTAGGAAAAGTCATAATTAAATATGATTAAAAACGACACATGAAAAGAAATAAAGTTAAAAATCGGTGTAGCAGTAAATTAAATTTTATAAATGCGTTGGCTAACGTTAACCAATTCATTATAATTATTTTATAATAGCAGACTATAACGTAAAGCCTGGTCAAGTTGTTACAATATGCTAAAACTAGAATTTACCATTCGATTTCATGGTTAAACCCATTCATAGGCAGAAATTAAGAATATGATATACTGTAGGTCGTCATCTTTAAGCTATACATATTGCTCCTTATGGTAAAGACATTCATCTGATTTATTTACTTTAACGGATACAGTAGGGGAACCCTACTCTCTACAACACTTCCAGAGCCATTTCATCATGTTTGTTAGAAAGCATTCAACATTTCACACCGCATATTGCTCATTTATTGTTAAATCGTCACTATCGAAGCACTCACAGAAAGAGCAAATCTTCAGTTTTCTCTTTTGAAAGCCTTAATATCTTCTATCATTCGGATGTCTCGTTGGAGCTTATTGTATAGTCTCTGAGCCGCATATTTAAAAGCTCTAGAGCCTACAGTAGACATATATCTAGGTTCCAATAATTTGAAACCATCTGTAATTATTCTCGTATCAACAAGATTTGTTGGCTGCACAATAAGTAGCAATTCTCTTAGATATTTTGGACGTCCGGTTCCGATAACATGATGGGTTATTCTACATATTGTAAACTCATAGACAGCCATTGTAAATACAGAAATGTCTGCCAATTTGCTTACTTTTACTTTAATTACTCTTTCTTTTTTTTCACGCATGGAAATCCTGTGCCCTACAAGTCCTACATGATATGTTTGTCGTTTACATTATTAGGTATTTAAGAGTACCACACAAGGTATGACCAAGGCCGTATTCGAGACGGCCTTGGTATGACTCGGTAGTTGTCAAATCAACATTACCGAAGCACTATAGAAAACAAGGAAATCTTCCAATTCTTCTTGTTGGGTGTTCTGGAGATATTTTAATCAACATAGTTTGCAAAGTGATTGAAAAAGTGATTCACAAAAGGGGAACTTATAAACGGGTAGTTTGCCCCAATAATCACGGTCAGAAATGCATAAAACACAAGATAGCTAGTAGAAAAAAAATATGGTTTATGTATTTGCCCACAAATATATTTACCGCTCAATTAAGTAATGAGGTATTTGTAATAAGATGCAGACTGCTACGAACGACTCCACTCCGTAGGAAATGAGATGGAAAATCAGATTATCTATGCGTCCGGAAGTCTGGCAAATAATAGCTTGAGTGTTTTGACCGTGTTTCATTACTATTACTCGATCGGTAACTTTTTTATTGAGACAGAGAATATATCGTGTCGAAATCTAACGATTTCCGTCATTTTACCATGACAGGGCGGAATAGAGAAGTCCTGAAACAGAAGAAGGATTATGGTCTTAATGGTGGGACGCCTCGTTCCGTCAGTCATAATCCCGGATACATTCTCCTTTTCAGTGCATTTTGTATGTGGCTAGTAGAAAACCATTAGGAACCTTTAGAAGGATTTTCATCCTAGGTCAACCACACACACCCAGATATCCCGGAAGTTTTACCCTATAGCTTAGACAGCTCTTATTTTACTTGTTTTCTGTTTTTTCCCACCCTTAAACTCCGATTTCCCACAGTTGAACCTCATTATTGTAGGTAAAGTGGTCCTGTATCTCTAAATCTGATTATTCGCGGCAGAAATAAAGATCAAATTCGTTGAAAACATACTATTTAATCTATGAAAAATATATTTCTATATCGGATATCCGAGTATGGCTGAAACTCAATTTTACACAAATAAAAATGGTAATGATTAAGTCATACAAAAACCTGCCATCTGGCAAACATCTTGTAGTTTTTCCTTATTTCCTTACCTCGATGGGCTTTTTTCCCTGCTTTTTCAACTAGGGTTGTAGCTTACCAAGTAATAATAATAATAATAATAATAATAATAATAATAATAAAAGCATCAAATCAGTCTCGTAAAAGTAAGGAGAAGCTTTGTATTTTGGGACTATTTGTTTGTTTCAAGATTGTGCAGTTTGTTTTCGGGACAACCCGCCACATCAGTGATATTCATACAAATAGGGCTGAGGAAGTCGGTTATATAGATACTGTAGATATAGATAGATAGAATGGAATAGAATTAATCAATAAAGCCCTTGATCAGAATGAAACTATTTATTGCCTCTGAATTGAAAACATTGGATAGGGAAACTCCGGTTTGGGTTTATCTGTATCTGAAGGAATCTCGTAATCATTTCTCATTGTCCTGAAAATGTAAAGAATAAGAGTTGGTGCAATAATTCTTTTTGTCTAAACGCAGATTGCGTTTGGAAAATAACTGCCCGACTCGCTTGTCGAGAGAACAAATGAAGTGCATTATGCGATTTCCTTCCACCCTTATTTCCCTTCCTCTGTCGCAATCAACTTTCCCTACTCCATCTTTTTGTCTTTAAAGGACGTGAAATCCTATGCTAAATTTGCATTTACCTTCAACCTACCTCTGTTGATCCCCCTTCAAAGGAAAATAAGTCTCGTCCCTTGATTTTCTCTTCGAAAGAAATGGTCTCTGCATGGAATTTCTTCTCCCAGATGGTCTTTAAACATCCTTTCTCTTCTTCATTGTCTCATAAACACGATGAAGTTCGGAAAAGGAAAACAATATGTAAGCAGTAGGGTGTAATCTTGGAAGTAGGTAAATATACATTAATAGAGTAGAAAATTTGAGCCTTTGAGATTGAACAGAACACTTCAAAACGCAATTGAAAACCAGAAGAGATTTGAACAATACCTGCCCTCTATGGTAGAAAAAGAAGAATTGGATTAATGCAGTTGGATTGTTATCCAAGATGTATGGGTAGGGAAGATCAAGGAAATATAAATCGATAGAATGAAAAGGGTTTTGTCCCATATCCTATCAGAAATAGAAAGTTTCATGAGCTGCAATATTGCTTAACACAAGCTATATTTTTTATTTACACGTAATAGCTTCTTTCTGATATAACCTAGCATGTTTTTTTTACAATTCCTGTTAGAAAATTGAGATGTATGTACTTGGAGAACTGAGATATAAGACTTATGATATGATATAATAATCTGAAATTAGTTTTGTACTGAGGTCTAAAATTAAAGAAAACATAAATATGTTTAAGAGATGAAGGCATGGAACCAGTCTCCAGTTTTAATAACATTCTTCCGGGAAAACAGGAGATAATCTGAAAATGAAATGAAGATAGACAGTTGCATAGGGTTTCTTAAATGTGATCCTGTTTACGAGGTTCTGTTCTATTTGTGGCCAGCGATATGATTTTATTCTGTGGTTGGGATAAGAAGGGATTTTATTTCATTTACGAGGTCCTATAAGATTTGTTTTTATATTATTATTATTATTATTATTATTATTATTATTATTATTATTATTATTACTTGCTAAGCTATAACCCTAGTTCTAAAAGCAGGATGCTTTAAGCCCAGGGGCCCCAACAAGGAAAATAGCCTAGTGAGGAAAGGAAACCAAGAAAAATAAATTATTTTAAGGACAGTAACTACATTAAAATAAATCATTCCTATATAAACTATAAAAACTTTAACAAAACAAGAGGAAGAGAAATTAGATGGAATATTATGCCCGAGTGTACCCTCAAGCTAGAGAACTCTACCTAAGACAGTGGAAGACCATGGTACAGAACCTATGGCGCTACCCGAAACTAGAGAATAATGGCTATAACTAAGATCCTGCAGTATTACTGCTTCTGTGATTTTACTTGACAAAACTTTTTGGCTTTATCAAATGATTGGATGATGAATTACTTCTCCGCCAAAAGTAAAAAGTAAGCAAAGAATTACTGGCTGGACCCTTGAAAGTTTCGGTAGTAGAATGTGATTTACTGTTGAACACCCCTAACAGTGGTGTAATATATATTTATATACATGCATGTATGTATGTATGTATGTATGTGTGTATATATATATATGTGTGTGTGTTCTAACTCTAATCGAACCGATTGTTTCTTTAAAAGCCCTTACAATAAACAAGGACAATCAAAGAAACCTTGATATTTGGACCCATACACATTTTTCCTGATCTCTGTGAAAGAAATATATATATATATATATATATATATATATATATATATATATATACACTAGTGTACGCGATCCGTCAAAAATTACTGCTTTGTATTTAGATATCTACACACAGTTTCAACCATTACCATTACAACCTTTACCACCCCTCCCCTTTCTCTGACTACACAACAGCAGTTTACGTAAGCTGTCGCTGATTGTGGTTTTCGAGTGTACCTCTCAGACTACCCTTATCTCACCAGGGTATGACTACTCCCTCGCCTCTACTCGAAGGATGGCGAGACAGTAGTCATATATTTAGCAATGTCGCTTAGCGTGACAGGATATATAAATTTATATATTATTATTATTACATGCTAAGCTACGACCCTAGTTGGAAAGGCAGGATAAATATCTCCTATATAAACTATAAAAACATTAACAAAATAAAGGGGAAGAGAAATAAGATAGAATATTGTCCTAGAGGGACAGTGGATAGATAGATAGATAGTGGATATAAGATAGATTGATAAATAGAAATATTGCCTAACAAAATAACCACGTTTCCTTGCATGAATTTAATGGTGTGCCTTGTCCTTTTCAGAGTATCAGATCCACGCACCTTGCATGAAAAATCTCAGTACCGACAACCTGGTGTGTGGCGTCCAGTACAAGACCCTCATCCACTCTGTAAATCCTCCAGAGAAGCTGGAGTTCCAGGAATCGATCAGACAGCAGTGCTGGTAAGTCTGGAATTCTTTCGTTTCTTGGAAGTTCAACCACTCCTAAGTGGGCACTACTTTGAGCACTGACCTTATCTAACCTGTTTTGAAATTCCCGGATGATTCTGTGAAATGGTAGTGTTGGTTATCCTAGAACTATGTTGTTGTTGTTGTTGTTGTTGTTTTCCTCCAGGAATCTCTTAGGCAGTAGTTCTGAAGTCTTCAGACTCATGTCATGAACAGATTGCTTGCCCTCATTTCCATTTTTTTTTTTTGTGATCAGGAGCCTTACAATCATTATTTTATTTTCTACGTTGTCTTTATCAATTATTTCTCTCTCTTTCTCTCTCTCTCTCTCTCTCTCTCTCTCTCTCTCTCTCTCTCTCTCTCTCTCTCTCTGAGGAATAACAAATGTAGATTACAACAATCTATTCACGGTTAGCACCAATCAGTCCAGAAGTAACTGATACAAACTGGAATTGAAAAGATACAACACCACTCAATGTGGCAATTTGTTTACATACAAAATAGCAAATACTTGGAATAGACTTCCAGCGGATGTTGTAAACGGTAACATGGTAAACGAGTTCAAGAATAGATTAGACAAGATCATAAGAATACCAAACAGCAAATGGAGTCTCCGCCGATGGACTAAAAGGTCTTAGAGACATTCTCTCTCTCTCTCTCTCTCTCTCTCTCTCTCTCTCTCTCTCTCTCTCTCTCTCTCTCTCTCTCTCTCTCTACATTTTAATCTTTAAATTACGCAACAGACCATTTTATGTGTAATCACAGACACTGGTATTAACTATTGAATAATTAGGAATTAATTTATATGGTTATGTTCCTTTTTTTTTGGGGGGGGGGGTTATTATTATTTTACTTGATGCTGTTGTTGTTGTTAACATTTGTGGCATAACATGTACTTTTTCTTTAATAACAACAAAATTACTTCATGAATAACCGCATCTGGCAATGGGATATTCATGTTTATGATACATTTCTTAGTAAGTATGTGGGTTATTCCCAAGCCAAGACGCGCTCTCCTTTTGAGTTTCTGTTGCTTCATAAAATCCAATTAAATAAATAAAAGCGGTGTGGGCGATTTCCCAACGGGCAGAGTAAAATCGCTCGGCCCGGACGCTGCTCTTGTGTAATTTTCGCCAAAGTTTTTTTGTTTTGTTTTTTATTTGTTTACCTTTTAATGAGGGTTATTTTTCCTAATAAATAGATAAATATAGACAAATAATGACGCTCTTACACGTATAATGAAATTATTCGATGCTGGTTAATATTACAGAAAGTAGAATCATTTAGCGTAATGGTCAGATCAAGCGATGGCAATTTCAGTTAGCCCTATGGACTAGAAAGTAAGTGAAATTGTTGTTATTTGTTCATGTTAAATTAAGTATTGTCCGAATCACCAAGAGAGATCCTCATTTACTGATAGGAATAAATGGAGTAACAAACAATGAATAAACTTACTGGCTATTAAGAAGGCGACTTGCAATCAAAAGGTGAAGATGGTAGTGTTGAAAAAAGATGTGAATATGTTTATTTCTATGGAGAGATTAATTAATAAAGATTTATTTCATTTAAAGATTCATGTAAATTTTTGTCTTTTGGTGATCAATATTGAGAGAGAGAGAGAGAGAGAGAGAGAGAGAGAGAGAGAGAGAGAGAGAGAGAGAGAGAGAGAGAGAGAGAGAGAATATTCAGCTCTATTTGAAATAGATTATAACCAAAGAAGGGCTTGAAAGGTAAACTTGTTTTGTTTCCGTAGATTAAATTTAACAGGTTAGTAGTGATAGCAAATCCAAGAGTGTAATAGGAAGTGGAAAATGAGTGATGGGACTAAAAGAATACAGAAGTACCCATAAGTGTTTGTATTTGTATGTATGTATTGTATATGTGCTTACAGTATTTTTGCAATGACAAAAGGTGAAAGTATGAACTGACCCTCTTTGAAAATATTAACTCTTTCGGTACATATAAATAATTGTGATATCTGTAATTTTACATTAAAATTGAAAAAAAAATCGTTATATAAAGCACATCTTTAAATTACAGTAAACCAAATCATTTTACCATATGTAAATAAATTCATCAGGTGGGTGATTTAATCAATTAAACTTTCTCTTCTTAACTGCGATTGATAAAACAGATGTTTCAATAATACTAGAAAATATTATTACCCACCAGTAGGTCAGCAGCGACTGCAAACAATAAATTGAATTCCAGGATGTATTGCTTTCATCAAAAACATTTGATGAAATCAAGGACGATTTTGTTTAACTCATCGTTCGCCAGAAAATGACTCTATGGGAATGCCAGGCATCTATGGCAACAGTTATATCGTCAACATAATTGCATTTCTCCTGAGCCAAGCCGGCTTGGCTCTGATATGACCGAGGAATAATCTCAGGTACTTTTTGTGATTTCCCATACACAATTTGGAATTAAATTCTAAAACTGATGTTTCATTTAATAAGAGGTGTTCAGTTACTGCCTGGTTCTGTGATCATTGTTTAAAGCTGATGGCAAAATATTCGTTGATATTTGCACATTTTGCAATGTTTATCACAAAGGATTAAAACTTTTATTTCGAAAATGGTACGACCACCCATGATTAAAAGATCGTATTAGAGGTACGCAGAAAATCATATTAGTGGTACAACAGAAAATCCTATTAGTGGTACAGCAAAAAATTATGTCAGTGATACAGAAAAACCATACTGGTGGTACAACAGAGTAAAATGAAAACAAGATGTCGATAACAAAAAATTTTAGTCATAAAAGAATTGTACAATTTTGGTAGTCATTTATCACTACAGCAGTCCTCGGATATCAAAATAGCATATAAATTATGTATAAATTGATCAACATGCCATCAACACAAGTTGACAAATTAGAAACCATTGATAGATTTGTTGTGCTGATTTACAAGAGACTTGTTAAATGCATAAACATAATAAAATCCCGTAAGAAATAATTCACCAACCGTAGCATTTCTAGAGATTTATACAAAGAGAGAGAGAGAGAGGTGGCCGTTTAATAAGTCAGATTCTTATGCTTTCTCGAAATTTTATTTCGGAGCCAGTTGTGGCTGAATAGAATTCAAAAATGGTTTATGAGTCATGATGCACATTACAACTATTGAACACCAACTTTTTAAACTTGTCACCCAGGCGTAAGAAAAAAATGAGGGAAACTGCTATAAATATGAAAAAGCTGGACTCTCTGAACAATAGTATGTGTGTATGAAAGTCATCAGGAGTCTTTAATTTGTGCAGATAAACGAAGTGAATATAATTAACTTTATTTGGATGGAGGGCCCAGGAAAGCTGTGTAAACTAGTTGGAGTCCTTGCACTGGGACATCAAAGCTGTTTTGAGGGTACGGTGAAAATGTTCAACCATACCATTGGCAGCTGGGTTGTATGCTGTTGTCTGATGAAGGGTGATAACCATGAGATTTGCTTATGATGAAAACAGTTGATAGGTGAAAGTGGTATCCTTATCGGAAGTTATATGCTCAGGGATATTAAATCTTGCTATCTATAACCATCCTGAGAGTAAGGCAGTCTCGCTATCCATAGCTATCCTGAGAGTAAGGCAGATGTACACGAGGCGGATGTTGGGAATGGCTTCAGGCCAACGAGTGGAGTGGTCAATGATGGTAAACAGGTAACGATGTCCTTGTAATGTGGGTAGGAGACCTACAACATCGACATGATTGTGGGCAAAGCGCCGCTGAGGTTGAGAAAAGGTACCCATTCCTGAATCTGTGAGTCGATGCACTTTTGAGGCTTGGCATGAAGTACAGGTGTGGACCCAATCCTTAGTAATACCATGCCAAATGAACTTTGTCTTCAGCAGCTGTGTAGTAGAACGGCGCAAGGGATGTGAAAGGCCATGAATGAAATCAAACGCCTGTCAGTGCATTGTGGAAGGTATCCACGGTTTAGGTCTACCAGTACTGACGTCTCAGAGGGTGGCGTTGGAGTAGTTGAGAGGGATGTCCTGCCAGCGGAGGGATATGCAGGATGTCCTACATGCTTGGTACTCTGGATCCTTTCGTTTGGGCTTCTGCCAAGAGGTAATGCAATCCCAGTTGAATGGTGGCTAATGTGTTTCTTGACAGGGCATTGGCAATGGGATTCATTTTCCCAGGGGCGTACTGAGGGGTACAATTGTATTCAGCCACGGTGGAGATGTCGGCATTAACGGGCGGACCAGGAATCGGACAGTCGAGTAAAGGCATGCACCAGAGGCATGTGGTACGTGCGAATGACGAAAGGCATACCTTCTAAGAAGTGGCGAAAGTGACTGACACCCAAGTGCACCGCCAACAATTCGCAGTCAAAGGTAGAATAACCAGATTCCACCTTGGACAGGTTTCTACTGAAGAAAGCCAATGGGCGGGGTGAGCCGTTGACCACCTGCTCGAGGACTGCCTCAATAGTAAAGTTGCTGGCATTGGTGTAAAGAAGGAGAGAGGCATGTGGTATGGGAAAACTGAGAGCAGCAGCAGTTGATAGGGCATTCTTTGCGTTGCAAAAGGCCGTATCTTAAAGGGAACCCTACTTCAGGTCTTTTGACTTTCCCTTGAGGGAGGAGTAGAGGGGGCCAAGAGTGGCAGTGATGGCTGGCAGGAAACTGTGATAATAATTGATCATGCCTAAGAATTCTTGCAAAGCTTTGACGGTCCAGGATGTGGGGAAGTTCTGAACGGCTGCTACCTTCTCAGTGAGGGAGTGAACTCCTCCAGGATTGATAAGGTGCTCTAAGGACGATATTTCGCTGGAGCCAAAGGTACACTTGTTGTACCAGGCTACAAATCCATTCTTTTGTAGGCAGCCAAGCACAATGCGTAGATGATAGAGGTGTTGCTTTTAGGAGGAAGAGAACACAAGTATGTCGTCCACGTAATATACACAGAGGGGGAGGACGTCCCGTAAGATGCTGTCCACGAGACGTTGAAAAGTGGCCCAGCATTACAAAGGCCAAAACAAGAGTAATTGAAGATGTATGTACCAAAGGGGGTGGTGATGGTGGTCTTGGGGATGTCTTATGGGTTCATGGAAACCTGATAATACCTCTTCAGGAGGTCGAGCGTGGATAAAACCTTCGCTTGTGCAAGTAGGAGGTCATGTTAGGCTAATGTGTAAGGGTGACGACCATGGGCTTAAGGCTTTTGGCAAAGGCCCATTTCTTCCCTTTCAGCAAACGTTTGTTTAGCGTCTGCCAAACGATCTGGTGCCAGTCATCTGAATCTGGGAAAAACTGAGGGCCCCAATCATCTTGATATGGGGATAAATACCGTGTTCTGCGGGAACCGTGGGCGTTTGGCGAAGTTCTAGACGGAAAATTTACGGGTATGACGTGAGGAGGTGGGGGTAGGCATCCGTGGGTGAGCAGATGTGGAAAGTACGGTCAGAGGGGGCAGGTTGAAGGGGCATGGAGGAGTACAAATTAGTGTTGACTAACAGTCTGTGAGCTACATTGACCAAGAGGTGGAAGTATGAAAGAAAGTCTGCACGGGGATTTGCAGTGTGACTTCAGCAACGAGAAACTTCCAAATATATTTGGCGCTTCCCTTATGAGCCCTTAGTTGAAGGCCGTTTTAGAGGAAATTCTCTTACAATCCTTTGATTTGAAGGCCTTTTCAGAGAATTTTCATATGATCCTCTAGTTGAGGGCATTTTTAGAGGAATTTCTCTTATAATCTTTTAGTTAAAGGCCTTTTTTAGAGGAAATTCTCATACGATCCTATAGTTGAAGGCCAATTTCAGAGAAAATTCCCCTGTTATTATAGGCTTTTTTAGTGGAATTTTTTTTTACGATACTTTAGTTGAAGGCCTTTTAAAAAACAGGAATTTCCCTTACGATCCTTTGGTTCAAGGTCTTTTTGGGGAAAATCCTCTTACGATCATATAGTTGAAAGACTTTTTAGATGAAATTCTCATTCGATCTTTTAGTTGAAGGCCTTTTCAGAGAAAATTCCCCAACTATAAATAAAGGCCTCATTTAGAGGAAATTATCATATGATCATTTATTGGAATAATGTTTTAAGGGGGATTCAGTTACGATCCTTTATTTGAGATACTTTTCAGAATATGTGATATCGTACAAGTTTACTTTTTTTCCTATAAATCTACAGCTTGTCTTGAATTAATTTTGGATGAAGTGTCCAGATCGAGTGATATGGATTTCAAGTCGCTCAAGAAAAGATTTCACACATTCTATTTAATAATTGACCTTTAACTACCCCTAAAACCTTTATTGACCTTGCCTAAAATATTCGCTCTTAAAAACGATGAAGATTAGGCCTTTAAGATTAAGTGTTATATTCTTCGCAAGCTAAATTAGCTTGCCAATACTTTAGTTGACGCATACCAATATTGGTACTTATGTTACAGATTGATCAGTGGTTTAGCTCCGTTGCTTATTACAGTAGAGTAGAATTTTGACACATACAGTACTTATTTTTTTCTCGATGACGTTTCTAAATTAACATAAAAAAATATAGTGAATAAGCTACATCATTATCATATCATCATCATACCCTTCCACACCCATTGACGCAAAGGGCCTCGGTTAGATTACGCAAGTCGTCTCTATCTTGAGCTTATAAATAAATACTTCTCCATTCATCATCTCCTTCGTTTCATAGTACACAGCCATATAGGCCTGTGTCTTCCAACTCTTCTAGTGCCCTGAGAGGCCCAGTTGAATGTTTGGTGAACTAATCTCTCTTGGAGAGAGTGAAGAGCATACCCAAACAATCTCCATCGACCCCTCACCATGATCTCATCCACATATGGGACTCGAGTAATCTCTTATAGTTTCATTTCTAATTCTGTCCTGGCATTCAATTCCCAATATTCTTCTGAGGGTTTTGTTCTCAAATCTACAAAATCTGTTGGATATTGTTTCATTATTATACCCCGACTCCTGTCCATACAATAACAATGATCTCACTAAACTGATATATAGCCTGATTTTTATATGTAATTTCAAGCTATATGATTTCCAAATGTTACTTAACGTAACCATAGTCTGATTTGCTTTTTTCAATCTTTCATTAAACACAAATTCTAAAGATCCTGTATTAGAGATCACAGTTCTTAAATAGTTAGATGATTCCACCTCCTTAATCCTTTCTCCTTCCAATGATATTACATCTTCCATTGCATATTCCGTTCTCATCATCTCTGTCTTTCTTCTATTTATTTTGAGCCCAGCCTCATGTGATATTTCATGCATTGTGGTAAGCAAACGTTGCAAGTCCTGTGGTTTTCTGCTAATAAGGACAGCGTCATCAGTACTCTAGGTCAGCTAATTTTGCGGTTACCCATCCAGTCCAATCCTTCTCCACCATCCCCAACTGTTCTATGCATTACAAAATCCATGAGGACGATAAACAACATAGGTGACAACACATTCCCTTGGAGTATTCCACTGTTCACTGGAAATTCATTATATAGGGCTCCACTAACATTAACCTTGCACATGCTATGCTCACGAACACTTTATTAAATTTACATATTGAAGAGGAATTCCATAATAACGTAGGACTCTCAACAAAATTGGCGGGTGCACACTATCAAAGTCTTTTACGTAGTCCACAAATTCCATCAGAAGTGGATTTCAATGTTCTACAAATTGCTGTACCACATATTTTGAAATGAAAATTTGGTCAGTACAACTTCTACCTTTTCTAAATCCTGCTTTTTATTAATCTTTATCTCTAGTCTCTTTAGAATGAGCATACTATATATTTTCATAACAACTGTGTAAGTGTGATGCCTCTGTAATTATAGCAATCAGTCATTTTTTTTTTTTTGCCATTTTCACTAGCACTCCTAACTCCCAAATCATTAGGTTTTGCCTCCTCACGCCAGACTCTACAAAATAATCTTGTAAGTACTCTCGGAATCACTTCATTTTCGGCCAATAACATTTCAGCAGCTATTCCATCCTTTCCAGGGACTTTCCATCTCTTTGGTTTTTAATGATAGCTTTGACTTCAAGCACACTGAATTCATTCATGGGCACATCAAGGTCTTCATCAGCTTCAGGTATATCAATCAAATTATTCCCTTCATATCTCCTATTCATGACTTCACTAAAGTGTTCCATCCAATGTTGCCTTTCTTCATCTGTTAATTGTTATAACAGATTCAACATGGGTATATGCTTTTTCTTCTTTGACCCAGTAGAGATTTCGTTATTAATTCTGAGGAATTCTTACCCCGTAGCCACTCCCTGAATTCATAGCTTTACCAGCCTCATCTGCTTTCCTGTCTAAATATCCTGGCTTTACTTTTGACTACACTATCAATACTAGAAAACTTTCTGTCATTGTCTTTTTATAATATTGGTAGGATCATTTGATACATATATATTATATATATATATTATATATATATATATATATATATATTATATATATATATTATGTATATATATTATATATATATATATATATTATATATATATACACACATATACACACACATACATTTGTTTTCTCAGTATGGAGATTTGCCGATAAAAACAGAGGACTAGCTGATGTCAAGCATGTGCTATAGCGTCATGTCGAGCAATAGAAATAAATGTATAACGTAAAATGAAACAGTCTTCAGAACACCCAAGAGAATTTATTCAATATTTTACGGGTTACATGCTTATATAAAGGCAAATAACAATTGTTGATTCCATATTAATCCGAATGCAAACTTGAAAATGGTGGCCATGTCCGGACTGCTGTGCCTTTTATTTATTTATTTATTATTATTATTATTATTATTATTAACCAGAGCTAATTTCCAAATTATCGAGTTTCTATGACTTAAAAACATTCAAACGAAGAAAGAGATAAGATTGAATCTCTCTCTCTCTCTCTCTCTCTCTCTCTCTCTCTCTCTCTCTCTCTCTCTCTCTCTCTCTGAAATGAAACAATGAAAGTTGACCAGAGAAAAAAGTAAATATGAGAAACTTATAAAAAAAATTAGTGTAATTTATCCGAAAATGGACAAATAGGTGTATCAGCATAGATATTACAGAACAATAGAGGAAGAATGGATTGATATGTTCTGCAACATTTACGAGAGATTGATCGGGACTGAACTGTCGACATTTATTATTATTTTGCTTAAAAATCTGTCTCTCAGAGCTTTCCCTAGGTGGAAGTGTACGGTACCACGTTCAAGTCCAGGACCGAACTAGCCGTTACCCGGACCGTTTGTTGATTGCAGCTAGGTTGAAGAGAATGAGATAGAGAGAAGACAAACCTGGGTGTTTGCCTCAGTCTTCATTTATCACTTGTATACCATCAAAATGAGATGGCTTCGAAGTACTGTAGATGCCATCTTGTTACTACGACTATTATTATTATTATTATTATTATTATTATTATTATTATTATTATTATTATTATTATTATTACTTGCTAAGCTACAACCCTAGTTGGAAAAGCAGGATGCTGTAAGACCAAGGGCTCGATTCAATGATTGTGGTGGCCTGGTGGTAGCGTCCACCCCTGGTGATTGCCAGAATGGGGTTAGAGTTCCACTCGTTAGTTCCTTTGGTCGCTGCAACCTCACCATCCTTGTGAGCTTAGGAAGGGGAGTTTTGGGGGGGAGCCTATTGGTCTATCTGCTGAGTCATCAGCAGCCATTGCCTGGCCCTCATTGGTCCTAGCTTGGGTGGAGCACCTAGGGGCTTGGGTGTTGATCATATGTAATATGGTCAGTCTCTAGGGCATTGTCCTGCTTGATAAGGCAATGTCACTGTCCTTTGCCTCTGTCATTCATAAGCGGCCTTTAAACCTTTAAACGGGAAAAAATAGCCCTGCAGTGAGGAAAAGAAATAAAGAAAGAGATAAATACAAGAGAAGTAATGAACAACTGAAATATTTTATTTTAAGAACAGTAACATCAGTGGAAAAGAAATAAGATAGTATGCCGAGTATACCCTCAAGCAAGAGTACTCTTACCACAAGACAGTGGAAGACCATGGTATAGAGGCTATGGCACTACCCAAAACTAGAGAGCAATGGTTTGATTTTGGAGTGTCGTCCTCCTGGAAGAGCTGCTTACCATAGCTAGTCTCTCTTCTACCCTTCTACGGAAGTGAAACATTCAAAAGATATATTCTATTATATTTTTTCCTGTGTGTTAATTTATTTATAAATCAAATGGAATGCAAAATAAATATGAGGAAGCTAAACATTTTCTAATCTTATTTTTTTCAATATTTATAGAATCTTCTATCACGATTTATTCATCCTGTTTATTTCAAATACTCTTAAAAAAAAATATAAGTAACGACAAGAATTACTCTGACCATTTTTGGCATTTTTACCTTATTAATATTACTTTACTTTTAATTAAACTTATTCATTTTTTTTACTATTGAAATAAGGAATTTCCATTACAATACAGTAGAAACTAACCAGATTCCATGCAAACTATGAAGAGATAGGATGACACTTTCAAATTTATATGTTTGCTTTCATTTACACATTGGTAATTCTATCTCACATTTTTGGGGGGATTCGCGTAATTACATTAGTTGACTTCAGGAAATTTGCTTTATGTATAAATTACAAGTCGGGTAGAGTGGGGAATCAAATCCACGATCTATGAAATGACTGACGAAAGTCTGTTGTTATGTAACTTGAAATTTATTTTGCTCTAATATTTCCTTTCTTCGCTGGGCTATTTTTTTTTTTCAACTAGAGTTGTAGCCTGACGAGTAACAACAACAACAACAACAACAACAACAACAACAACAACAACAACAACAATAATAATAATAATAATAATGAGAGAGAATAGAGAGCATAATAGCATATAGTTTTTTCCCAACTAGATTTGTACCTTAGCGAGTAATAATAATAATAATAATAATAATAATAATAATAATAATAATAATATAATAGAAAGCAGAGTAGAGTAGATAGAATTAAGAAATTATTTAAGCTTTAAAAATCTTTATGAATGTCATCATATATCGGCAATGGAAGTTTTTCTCACTCGAAGTTGAATGGTGACCATAGTACATTCTAATCATGCTTATATTTAACAGAATCTTGATAATCTGTAACGCAAATGGGATAAACCATAATAATAATAATAATAATAATATTAACAATAATATAACTTTCGCCATTTCTTTTGCTTCTCACTTGAAACAGTTTGACAAAAAAAAAATCCATCACCCTCATAATAATACTGAACTGCAAATTCAAATATTGTGTTTCATCTTTGTTCCGTTATTCATTTTTATCCAAACGAACGTATTGTTTTCTTTAGCTTTTTACCCTTCCGTCACCACCGAAGTTCCTCTACTTTCTTTTTATCTTTTTTTTTTCCCTGGCTGCTAGGTTCCCCCCCCCCTCCCCCATGCTTTCCAGCAGGTCCCTTGGCCTGCGGCCGCCAGGCCATAATCACATTGGCTTCTTCAATACACTTCAATATTCCCGTTGACCCAGAGGCTAAAGACTCCACGTTAACTTTTGTCCTACGCTTAACCTCACGTCAAAGGGGCCGTCGAGAGAGAGAGAGAGAGAGAGAGAGAGAGAGAGAGAGAGAGAGAGAGAGAGAGAGAGAGAGCTCCGACGAGGAGGGTAAAAAAATTAAGAAAGGGGAAAAGGGTTTTGCGAGTTAAGGCCTTTAGGTCTTGTTCTTGATTATAAGTTGTTTTGGAATGTTGGTTCCTCTCGAGTTTTGTTTCCTTATCCGATTATCTTGTAGACTAGTTTAGTTGGCTTGACTGGTACACTGAAACCTTGTATAAGCTTATATCCTCCTCCTCTGTGTGTGTTTGAGAGCCCCTGTGTGTAACAGCACTCAATTCATGAACACTGGTTCGATTCTCGGATGAGGATAGGTTGAATAGCATGGGCACATTTTGTTGAAACCTTTTGGCTTTGCAGACATATTATTTACTTAACTACCTTAAGACCTGTTTTCCTGGTCTTGTGCCTTGCAGGACCTGCAAGATTTGTGTGTCGTGTACATTCTGAATATTTAGAGTACCATACAGAGTAATCCGCGATAATTATCAACACCACACAGCATTTCGAAAACCAGAAAGTCTTCAACTTATTCTTGAAAGCCTTAATACCAACTTATTCTTGAGAGCCTTAATACCAACTTATTCTTGAAAGCCTTAATACCTTCAGTCCTTCGGATGTCTAATGATTTCACTCGAGATTGGAAGGACAATACCTGTGTGTGTGTGTGTGTGTGTGTGTGTGTGTGTGTGTGTGTGTGTGTAAGGTCGTATATATGTTTGAGAATATAGAATATGAATACGGTATGTGATATTTACTTTACTTATCCGATGATTTTATACGCATTTCTATTTATTTGAATATATGCTGAGGTTACTCACGACTCTATAAATTCAGTATAATCCAACTTTTATACCCAAGTTTTCAGACGAAGCCACAACGAAAAAGAAACGAAAATAAATCTAAGTCTATTCAAAAAAGTTTACGCTCTTTCGCCCCGGAATCTGGAATTTTTGATTGTTCATTTTGGAAAGTTTTCAAACGAAGGAATGCTATTAGGGGAAGTTCCATGAAGGCCAGAGGCGAAGAAATGATGAAGATTGACACACAGGTCTGAGTACAATCAAAAACACTTTCCACTTTAGTATTATTGTTAATCTATAATGTATATCACGTTATCTATTTTAGGGGTGAAGTCAAAACAAAGCATATGAAATCATTTATATGTATATATATATATATATATATATATATATATATATATATATATATATATATATATATAACAATTGATGACCCTTTGCGTCAATAGGCGTAGACATATATATATATATATATATATATATATATATGTATATATAATATTATATCTATAATATATATATACATATATATATATATATATATATATATATATATATATATATATATATATATATATATGATCATAGTTTTGTATTATGAAAATTGGGTTGTACTAGAAAGGGTTTCTTTTATGGTTAAATTGTATTCCTTTTTAGTTGCAGCATGAACTCTCTGAGCAAAACCTCTGAGCTGAGTATAGTTATTCCAAGTGAAAAGATGTGAGGCGAGGCCTCCTGTTTCTCCAAATAAGCACGTCTACATCATCATTGAAACACGGATTGTCTTTCGCTCTGTATCAATTATGTTGATTAGATTCTCATTGAAAGGGACAACAGGATCAACACTACTATACAATTGTGACTAATTCAAGCACAAAAGATCACTCAAAATCCCATTCCAGTCTGCTTGAGATTTCATATAAATTTTACACGAGTAGGATACATCAAGGACGGGTGGCTCAGTCTTCACTACTAATGAAATTAAAGCATGATCAGATGTCCCAACTGGATAACTAACCTTACTTATTATAATGCCAGTGTAGTCGGTGTATACGAGGTCCAAGCAATTACCAGACCTATGAGTAGCGTCACTTATGATTTGCTCACAGCCTGATTCAGAGGCAAAGTCTAAAGATCTTCAGCCATGGCGATCGGTAGCAGAAACAGAATTTTACCACTCCCTATGGTGAGCATTGAAATCACCAACAAAGACAAAGAGGCCTTTCTATCATCTTTTATCTTAGCCATAGTGGTAAGAAGACAATCAAAGATAGTCACCCGTGTCTGGATTCCCGTAAATTGAACACAAATAGAAGTATGAATGCCACAAACTTTCATTACCCGAATCTCCTGACATCCACATTCATAGCAGGACTTATGGGAAGCAGGGTACTCAGTCCTAATATACACTGCCATTCCCCTACCCCTAGGAATGGCATTCCGGTTCAAAGTTATTGGCTTCTTGAAACCAATTATAAGGAGCTTGGATGAGTGCCTCATATTGGAAACCAAAGTTTCTGAGCAAAACTGAATATCAAACAGTTTGAAAGGAAGTGTAAGGTCTTGAATATTGGCATGAGCAATACAATAGATGACATCGACGAAATCTAGGACGTACTGGTCCCGGATTTCCCTGTGTCTACAGACAGCATAAGAATTAATGGTAATAAAAAAGGCACATCATACTTGAAAACTAAATTAACAATAATAAAAAAATATGTACAGAAATATAAATAAAGTAATGAATCAAACCCATATACCAAAGAAAAGTCTAAATAACTGGTCAACATGGAGGAGCCGATACACCATGCAAGGCTACATACCCTTTCGGATAGCCACTCCAACTGAAGGGAGGAGAGTAAGGATGGTTTTGAAAAGAAAAGGAAGCATAAGGAAAAGACAGCTTCTTGATAAACCACCAGGCATCCATAGCACTTCTATTGAGCCTGCCCAACACACCATTAAAAAAAAAAAACAGGAGGAAGAAAAAAAAATAAAAATTAAGATAGAATAGTGTACCCTCAACCCATAGATAGAGAAGGATGACTCAGAGAAATGTAAGAAGCTATAGAGGTGCAGATAGTGATCACCAGCTCCTCATTGCCAAACTTTAAGCACCAACAGAAATTTATATAGAATATCTAGGTTTGATACAACTAAACTTCTAGAAGATGAGCACTGAGAAACATTTGCAATTTAATGTAGGAATCGATTTGTAATCTTACTGACATTAAGAGACGAAAAGCAGACAATTAACAAAAAATTGTGTGATATTAAGAACATATATCAAGTCAGATGGTAGTGAAATTTAGGGGCATACAGTTGCAAGGAGAAAGCCAGAGATATCAAATGATACTTGGGATACTATAAAAAAGGAGACAAAGACAGAAATTGATTGTTGAAAGATTTTGAGGAATTGATGAAAATTACAAGGTAGAGCATGCTAAGTATTCCAGTATTGATAGCGAGGTCAAAAGAAAAGCCGGGGATGACTGTAGAGAAAATAGGAAAGCAGATGAGGCTGACAAAGCTATGAATTCAGCGAGTGGCAAGGAAAAAGAAGCATATACCCATCACAAAGAGATGGATCTGTTATAATTTTCATTTTAAGACATGTTGTACAACAAGGTGTAGAAAATAAAAATACACTTTTGATGGCATTTGTGGACCATGAAAAACCCTTTGATAGTGTGCACCGGCCAATTTTGTGAAGAATCCTGCGTTATGATGTAAATTTCATTAGGTCAGTTCATTAGCATTGCAAGTACTAAGTTAATGTTAGCGAAGTCTTATCTAACGGATTTGCAGTGAACAGTGGAGTGCTCCAAGGGAATGTGTCGTCATCTATGTTGTTTACTCCTCATGGATTTTGTAATGCATAAAACAGTTGAGGATGGTGGCGAAATATTAGACTGAATTGGTAATATGAAGTTAGCTGATCTATAGTATGCTGATGACGCTGTCCTTATTAGTAGACCCACACAGGATTTGCAATGATTGCTTGCCAGAAAGCATTTAGTATAAAAATATATATAAAAAAAGATGATGAGTACGGAATATGCAATGGAAGATGAAATATCATTGGAACGAGAAAGGATTATTGAGGTAGAATCACTTAAATATTTAGTTCTTTAGAAATAGTATTTAATGAAAGACTGAAAAATGAAAATCGGACAATGGCTAGGTTAAGCAAAATTTGGAAATCAAATCGCCAGAAACTAGATATTAAAATCGGGTTATAAATTAGCCTAGTGAGATCGGTGTTACTGTATGGACGTAAGTAGTGGTATGACATTTGAGAGCAAAGCCTTCGAAGAATATTGGAAGGTAAATGTAGGATAAGATGAGAAATTAAACTTAAAATAGAGATTATTCAATGGCCATATGTGAATGAGATCATGGTGAGGGGTAGATGGAGATGGTTAGGACATGCTCTTCGCACTACCCATAGAGAGATAAAAATTAGTTCATCAAACTTCTAACTTGTCTCCTCAAGGCAATAGAAGAGTTGGAAGTCCCAGGCCTACATGAATGAGGACTATGAAGCGTGATGTACGAGATGATGAATGAAGTAGTATTGATTTAAAAGCTCAAGATAAACACGAATGGGGAAATCTAACAGAGGCCCTTTGCGTCAATAATGATGAACGACAGCTCTAGCTTAGATTCTCTCTTATCAATCAGATAATACGTTCATTGCAAGAGAATCCCCATTGCAGACTACTTGGCAAAGGTTAAACAAGCAAGTCAAAAAAGAGAGTAGGGGAATGTACAGCGCCATTTCGCCATGTTTGAAAACTCAACGTGCGCTGCAAGAAAAAGCAAACGCCTCATTATCGCTGGTCATCGTAGCGAATACAAAGCATAAAGCGATGTGTTTAATTGCAAAACATTGCGAGTGAAAAAAAGGAACAGAATAAAAAAAAAAGGTAAAGTGTCCAAATAGATTCGAACTACTCGATTCGTTTTTATGTAGTTTGATTTTTCCTGATTTCTTTTCTACGGGGAAACTTTTTGCGTTTCGTATTGAACCTTTTCATTGATGCCATTTTACAAATTTAAGAAAAACAAACTGGAAAATCGAAAGGCAGCATTGCATTGCGCGTCCTTTGCATCAGTAACAAGAGTTTTATTGAGGTAAATAGAATAGATTTTTAATATACAGTTTTCATTAAGTAGGTTACCTTTAAGGAATAAATGGCGGCCAATTCGATTTATTATGTACGATTCCTGTCTTAGGATATTTCGACTGATTGATGCAATGCTTGAATGAATTTACTGTGTAAGCGTATCTTTATGTACATACCTCCAACCCCTCAACTCTTTTCATTGGGTACCCCTTGTCTGCTGAGGTAAAGTAAAAGGGACAGGAAAATTGCGTATATGTATGTATATGTATGTATATATATATATATATATATATATATATATATATATATATATATATATATATATATATATATATATATATATATATATGTGTGTGTGTTTATGTAAATATATATATATATATATAGAGAGAGAGAGAGAGAGAGAGAGAGAGAGAGAGAGAGAGAGAGAGAGAGAGAGGAGAGAGAGAGAGAGAGAGAGAGAGAGAGAGAGAGAGAGAGAGAGAGAGAGAGAGAGAGAGAGCAACAAATGCAGTCGTTTCTAGTGCACTGCATGACAAAGGCTCCAGACATATCTTTATCCATGTCTGGGATTTGGCCAGTTTTCATCACCACGAAGGCCAGCTGCGGATTGGTGATGATTAAGAGATTTTGTCTAAAAGCTCACAGCGAACCAACTTGACCACGTTAAGGTATCTCCACTCAGAAATGGAGATTAATATATATCAAATTTTCGCCTTTGGTAAGCTGAAGTTTAATAATAAACTGGATTTACCTCTCTCCTTTATTTTACATGAAATCAATGTTTCGCAAAACCATTCCCATATAAGGACTAGATAAAAACTTGTTTGTATATTTACATTGGTTTTTATTCAGTATTGTGTTTTTTAATGTTTGTATAAAAACATAAATTGTTTTGTAGGGTAAATTACTATAAAGTAAACTTTCAAGTATTTTCATTTAAAGTTTAATCATCTCAAACTTCCTAAGTAGGTGTATATATCATTACCATATAGAAAAGATGTATTTTTGAGTCGTAAGCTCGCCTCAGCTTTGAACACTTTGCATCCACATGTATAAGGTTATATTGACCAACACAT
Organism: Palaemon carinicauda; assembly: GCF_036898095.1. NCBI lineage: Eukaryota > Metazoa > Arthropoda > Malacostraca > Decapoda > Palaemonidae > Palaemon > Palaemon carinicauda. Next base: position 130,345,538 of record NC_090740.1, on the reverse strand, counting down.
TGGACAAACATTTCAAGTTCAAATAGTCTACACCCTTTGATACGGTCTCATATTATTCATAATATATTGGAAATTATATCTGGTCTACCCGACGATTGATGAAGGGACACATTGATTCCCATAGAGGTGTCAGTCATTGCAGTCATTCAAATCCACGTATAAAACCCCATATATTCGGGATAACCATTTCGAAATTCTCTTCCCAAACATCTGACAACGTTCCGCCGTGTCCACCAGTTTCGCTCCCTCCAGAATGCCTGTACATCAAGAATCTCAGCTGTCACGGTCACCTTCCTTCCACAACCAGACCACCTCTACGCAATTATACATTGCCTATAGTCCATTTCTTTTATCGAGGCAGATTTGCACCGACTCGCAGCGGTGCCCTTTTAGCTCGGAAAATTTCCCTGATCGCTGATTGGTTAGAATTATCTCGTCCAACCAATCAGCGATCAGGAAACTTATCCGAGCTAAAAGGGCACCGCTGCGAGTCGGTGCAAATCTGCATCGCTAAAAGAAATTGACTATAGTCATATTCCTCACGAATCATTCTCGTGTTCATCTATGGGTTTTTTTGATCATCTTCTCTGAGTGTTGTTTATTTTTCGTTTGACCTTTCGATTTTTATTACGTTGTCTTCATTTATATAATTTTATAATACTGGTAAAGGACCGCAGTCACATGTGTTGATGATGTTAAATGATTAAGGCAAGACTATTCCAAGTATTCCTGCTCTCCTGTTTTATATATATATATATATATATATATATATATATATATATATATATATATATATATATATATATACTGTATATAATATATATATATATATATATATAATATATATATATATATATACTGTATATACTGTATATAATATATATATATATATATATATATATGCATACATATATATACACAAGTAATTTCCTTTACTCGTCATATTTCTGTATTGCTTGCTTATTGCATTTTTCCTTTGACAGTGCCTTTCACGATTACCTGATGTGCGTGACATCCGCTGCTGAAAAGGAGTGTGGAACACAGGCCGCTAATTTCATCGAAGAGTATTCTTATCGAACAGCTGGACCCATAATACAGGTAAGGGGAGAGAGAGAGAGAGAGAGAGAGAGAGAGAGAGAGAGTTTTGAGTGCTTAACACATAAAGCAGCCTGCTACTTAATGATCCTGTGATTGCGTGGTGTGGTATTATGTAACTTACGTCGCAGAGATAGGTATTTGATGAATTCAAAAGACTAATTGTTCTACCTATATATATATATATATATATATATTATATATATATATAAGTATTCATATATACATATATATTTATTAGTATTTATATATATACTTATATATATATATAATATTAGTATTTAAATATATATATATATATATATATATATTAGTATTTAAATATATATATATATACTGTTTATACATTCATATTTATATATATATATATATATATATATAGTTTATATATATATATACATATAGAAATAAATTTCTACCTCATACTTGGGATCGAACGCTAGCCCCCTCTAATGAAAGGCCAGGTCGAAACCAACCATGTCACGAGAGCCCATAAAAGAAATTGGAACCTGACGCTACCAGCTGTCCGAGGATTTACCTGGCGAGACATCAGTCTCTTACCAGCGAGTTTTACCCAATTTCCCGGGCCACCACGTGACACAATTGGTAGTAATTCATTCAAATTACCCCTAATGAGTCAATATGGATAAATATCAACACAACATCGTGTTCAAATAGAAATAAATTTCTACCTCATACTTGGGATCGAACGCTAGCCCCTTCTAATGAAAGGCCAGGTCGACCTGGCCTTTCATTAGAAGGGGCTAGCGTTCGATCCCAAGTATGAGGTAGAAATTTATTTATTTGAACACGATGTTGTGTTGATATTTATCCATATACATATATATATTAGTATTTATAAATATATATATTATATATACTGTATGTATAAATATATTATAGTATTGAGATACTACCGCGACAGAGTTATGTGGTCCTTTGACTGGCCAGACAGTACTACATTGGATCCTCCTCCCTGGTTACGGTTCATTTTCCCTTTTCCTACACATATCGAATAGTCTGGCCTATTCTTTACAGATTCTCCTCTGTCCTCATACACCTGGCAACACTTGAGATTACCAAACAATTCTTCTTCACCCAAGGGGTTAACTACTGCACTGCAATTGTCCAGTGGCTACTTTCCTCTTGGTAAGGGTAGAAAAGACTCTTTAGCTATGGTAAGCAGCTCTTCTAGAATAGGACGCTTCAAAATCAAACCATTGTTTTCTAGTCTTGGGATAGAGTTCTCTTGCTTGAGGGTACATACGGGCACACTATTCTATCTCGTTTCTCTTCCTCTTGTTTTGTTGAAGTTTTCATAGTTTATATAGGAAATATTTCTTTAAATGTCATTGTTCTTAAAATATATTATTTTTCCATGTTTTCTTTCCTCACTGGGCTATTTTCCCTGTTGGGGCCCCTGGGCTTATAGCATCTTGTTTTTCCAACTAGGGTTGTAGCTTAGCAAGTAATAATAATAATAATAATAATAATAATAATAATAATAATATATATATATATATATATATATATATATATAATTTGTTATTCTGTTATCCAAAACGTATTCAATCTTGATAAGTATTACAACAATAAAACACGAAGATTTTATATAAAACTTTAATCAATTTCAACTAACTGAAATTGGCAACATACTAAATGGTCTTGCCATATACTCAACAAGTGGTACGTGAACCTATAAAGTCACCATAGCAACAAGATTTAGCTGAATCGTCAAATATACAGGTGTCTTCAAGATGACCTAACTTTCACAGACAGTTGCTAAAAAACACACCGTTAAGGGTGTAGTGTGAAGGCCTGTTACGGCATTATTAAATGCATCCAGTGTCCTGGAATCGTTGGGGTACAAGGGATCGTCACGTATCTCTGTATGAAAGGGACTGGGCACCTGTTGCTCTTCTAATGCACGCAGATTACGAATGCATAGTCCTGGATTTTCACTTTCCTGGGGACTATCCGCTGCGGACTCTTTCATGTGAGCCTGGAGAGGGTGTCATAGATTTTCCAATAATAATAATAATTATAATTATTATTATTATTATTATTATTATTATTTGGTAAGCTACAACCCAAGTTGGAAAAGCAGGATGCTATAAACCCGAGAACTCCAACATGAAAAACTGCCCAGTGAAGAAAGGAAATTAAGAAAATACAAGAGAAGTAAGAAACTATAAAATGAAATATTTTAAGAACAGCAACAACATTCAAATAAATCTTTCATAACTTTAAAAACTTAAAAAAAAAAAAGATGAAGAGAAATAAGATACAATATTGTCCTAGTGTACCCTCATGCAAGAGAACTCTACCCCAAGACATTGAAAGACCATGGTACAGAGGCTATGGCCCTATACGAAACGAACAAAGGTTGTCGTGAGCGACCTTCCCTTTGCATTTCCAGAAGATGACTAGAGATATTCTGCCTGGTCGTTCATCAGCAATTTCACTATTGTTTTTCTTTGCCATTTATTACAAACATTTCCCCAAGGTTTTACTTAAACGCCATGAAATTCATTACTCATCTGTATCATAGTCTTCAACTTCTTTCAATATTATCATGGAATAGAAGCTTTACAACTCCATGGTAGATATATTTATTCATTTTACGTTGGAGATTGTTTGTAGTCAATCTTTTCAATTATTATTTTTGGAATTAGATTTGGATAAGATTTCTATTGTTAGGTATTGCAAGAAATTGCTCACCTAAAATTGTATTAATTATTAAACTCCTATTAGTAAAACGTAGTTCTGGTAATGATTCTTGTGCGATTTTTTCCCCGAAATAAACCAGACATAGTTTCTGAACGTAGTAACTACTTGAGAACCGACCAAGACTCATAAGAATGTATATTAGAGAGAGAGAGAGAGAGAGAGAGAGAGAGAGAGAGAGAGAGAGTCAAAAGGTCTCCGTAAAAAATATCTATCCTAAGTATTGGATTTTTAAGTTTGATTCCTCCTCAGAGTAAGTCACCGTCGAAACGTTTGCTTTTGTTTACCTATAAAAAACACCCTTCATAAGATTATGGACTTGATATTTAAAATAAAAATTAACGAAGGTTTCAATAGGTGTTCGTAGTATATTTTGTATTATCGTCAGTGGTCATTTTATAATACATGTTTTTTCTCTGTATTTTATCCTTGGACAATTAGTATATCAATAGTAACTTAAAGAAAATAATACTTTTACATTTTTTTTATCTTTTCCCAGTTTGAAAAATGGAAATATACAAACAATTGGACATATTATATATATTCTCTTTCCATATTTACAAATTTTTAATGTGCAGCATTAAAACACCCCAAGTTCAGCCCAGATATTTTTTTGTGTGACCCTAAAAGAAATTTTGATAGTCTCCTCCCCTGTTTTTTAAAAAACTAAAAGCAATCCAAATCATTCTCTCTCTCTCTCTCTCTCTCTCTCTCTCTCTCTCGAATCATGGGTCTTTGTCTACACACAGATTACCTTATGCGCCTAGAATAATGATTTAAGAGGATAGCTACAATCCAAACTTGAATATCCGTTTTCCTAACTTGCGTTGCTATTATCGCGTGGTTAAGGACTGTACACATACATATATATATATATATATATATATACGCTGTGATGTTTCATCTAAACTTTCAGCAAAAATGTCAATCCATTTAACGGAAATATAAAGTCCTCAAATTGCAGTAGCAATAGTTACCAGAAATTAATATAGTTTCCATAGTCCCTAAAATAATTCTATCGTCAAGAGATGTCCTGAACATTTACAGTTAATTTGATAAGAGAAGTAGGCATCCGCACTTATGAAAGCCATTTCGAAAACAGCCATCTTTTGGGGAATGGGAAAATAACTTCGAAATAATAAAAAGTGGGGGAAAAGGTCCGACGATGGGGCAAATGCATTATGGGAAAGACGTTTTTTGTAATTTCCAATAACCTCGTGTTGCGCCTTCGGCCAATGGGGCTGGAACGCTCCCAAGGGATGTGGCTACTCGGTCCCACAAACACACACCACCAACATCTCTTTCCTTGAGAGAGAGAGAGAGAGAGAGAGAGAGAGAGAGAGAGAGAGAATAACGGTATTGTTATTATTACTTGCTAAGCTACAACCCTAGTTGGAAACAGGATGTTATAAGCCCAGCAGGGAAAATAGCTCAGTGAGGAAAGGAAAAAAGGAAATTAGAATATTTTAAGAAGAGTAACGGCATTAAAATAAATATCTCCCTAAATAAACTATAAAAACTTCAACAAAACAAGAGGAAGAGAAATAAGATAGAATAGTGTGCTCGAGTGTACCCTCAAGCAAGAGAACTCCAACCCAAGATAGTGGAAGATAGCCTCTGTACCATGTACAGAGGCTATCGCACTACCAAAAACCAGAGAACAATTGTTTAATTTTGGAGTGTCCTTCATAGATATACTATTCTTAAATAACTGATCACGGAATGAAGCAATTCCTACAGGAATACGAAAAATGCATATTACGAGGCCATTCAGTGTCTGCGTTATACAATCACCCATTCCCTTCAGGAATGCAAAAATGCGTATTTTTAGTTTAAGGAGGAAATTGAAGTGACCTCTTGACGGGCCAGAATTGAGTTTCGACTGCAAGTAAGGCTGGCGAATGAAAATGAAAACCTTTGTTCCAGTTCATGTAAGACTTGAACTAGTGTTACTTTCTTATATGTAGGAAAAATACTTTACAAATAGTCGGTAACTGGAAAGCATGATTGAGGAAAAATTGAAAAAAATACTTTACAAATAGTCGGTAACTGGAAAGCATGATTGAGGAAAAATTGGAAAAAATACTTTACAAATAGTCGGTAACTGTTAAAAGCATGTTTGAAGAAATATTGAAAAAAATACTTTACAAATAGTCGGTAACTGGAAAGCATGATTGAGGAAAAATTGAAAAAAATACTTTACAAATAGTCGGTAACTGGAAAGCATGATTGAGGAAAAATTGGAAAAAATACTTTACAAATAGTCGGTAACTGTTAAAAGCATGTTTGAAGAAATATTGAAAAAAATACTTTACAAATAGTCGGTAATTGGAAAACATGATTGAGGAAATATTGAAAAAAATACTTACAAATAGTCGGTAACTGGAAAGCATGATTGAGGAAAAATTTTAAAAATACTTTACAATTAGTCAGTAACTGGAAAGCATGATTGAGGAAAAATTTTAAAAAATACTTTACAATTAGTCAGTAACTGGAAAGCATGATTGAGGAAAAATTGGAAAAAATACTTTACAAATAGTCGGTAACTGTTAAAAGCATGATTGGGGAAATATTTAAATCATACCAAGATTCATGTGGATAAAAATTTGCCAGAACTTTAAACAATATAAAATTTTTCGTCCCATCCATGCTATTAATACTTTATTTTTATGAAAGAAATAGATCCAAGAAAGCTGCTGCACGATCATTCCCTGATTTAAATGTATGTACTAAAGCACTATAAAAGTTTTCGGAACACTGACAACGTACTTATTTCCTTTCAGACATCTCCATTTCATCATTAAGAAGCAATGTGTCATTATCCTCCCTTTTTTTGTATACTTCCCTCTTGTACAACAACTTTCCAGAGTAAAAGTAACTGCATACATTTTAAGAGTAATTTGTATTTAGTTATAAAAAACCTCAGGCCTTCAAGTAGGTAATGTTATTAGGCAAGGCACACGAACTACAGTAGTTAACAGCATGTGGTGAGCGTTCAACCCATCCCTATCCTTGTAAAAAGCTCTTCACTTATGACCTTTCAGCTGAGGATAGAGCAGAGGGTTGGTTGAGGTGAGAAATTTACCACAAGGACTCAGGTTTTGATATCTAGAAAGAATGATTTGTCCCTACCCATGTAAAAATCTTTTGTCCTTCTAGTAGGAAGTCCCCTTAAAGTGAATGGGTTGGTTCTTTTTCACCCTTGGAAATGCCAATCTACCAGGTTCCATACAAGAGCAAACGAAATGTCTCCAGTAACCACCTATCGGGTCAATCACAAGGATGAATAGGCTGTTAGGCCCTGTCCTGTAAAAGTAGATTGATGCATGGCCAAAGGAGGGATCTCTTTTCACCAAAGGGATAGCAGTCTGTAGTGTTGCACCTGGTGTATGATGATCAATGGGTTTGTTTATATTCCATACTCTCCCTTGTCTATGGATGATGAGGATGAACTTCTCTAGGTTCTGAAAAATTAAGCTCAGAAGTGTAGTGTAATAGCATCATTGGATTCAGTGAGTAACGTTATCACTGCTTCATCCCCAAGAGAGGGGCAGAAAGAATGAAGGAAGAGTTAGTCATTCTGCCTTCATTCCAGACTTGTATCTATATCCTACCACAGACTACATGCTTACTGTCCTGCATGAGAGCTGGTACTTGCTAAATTACCACTAGAGCAGCCCACACAAAGTGCAAAGGCATCAAAGCCCATGTGGTACCTGAAAGTGGTCTGGTACATACAAATCCTACCTTCAGCACCTGCTTGACTGCAAGATTCCCCTAACTGGTGCCTTAACACTATGAGTAGTCGAAGCATGTGCATTACGTATCGTCTCACAAAGTCAGAAAGAGATTTTGTTCCCAGACACCTCTTTCTTGGTTCTGCCAGTCATGAGGAAGAGTCACTGACACTTTGATCTAAGGTGCCGGATCTGTTTTAGAGCCGAAGAAGGTGCCGGATCTGTTTTAGAGCCGAAGAGCCTTCAAGGGACACAAAAGAATCTCCTCCCTATGCCACCACACTCTTCACATATAAAGAGGTTGTAGAAGGGGTCGAACCCGACGTCGTGCCCGGGCAGATTCCGAGTTTTGACCATACAACCTGGCACCAAACTATAAGAGCTCCTTCAACCCTTCAGCATGGGAGACACAGGCAGAGAGACTGTATAACTTGCCTTAACTCTTCTCAATGCCAAGGCAGTAGAGACAACTTTTAGTCGGAACATTGCTTGACGGCCTTCTCAAAGGCTTAAACGTCCCCCTCTGGGGCCTAAGGTCCTGAGATGAGCAAGACTGTTTGAAGCTTCTCATGAGCATTGACAACTCCTATGAGGAGGAGAGGTGTATTTTCTTTTGTCAAAAAACCATGCCCAAGGCTGAGTAAGTGGCAGCCTTGACAGCAGTGATTGAGGTCCTTTCAATGAAGGAAAACGAGGAAATATGCTATCTGTTCTAGAAATTATGCGACAGCAATCACAGAGGAGGGCCCACTCTCCCTGGGAAAGTAAGGGCCATAAGGTTCTCTCGAGATCTCGACAGGGCAGAATGGGTTACCATTTGGTATGAGGCTGCCATAAAGTTCTCTCGAGATCTCGACAGGGCAGAATGGGTTACCATTTGGTATGAGGCTATCTTGAAGGCATCGGATCAACCTGAGAGCTAGCGTTATCACCCTCATGGTATATTAGCAGACGAAACAGGACTGAGCAGAGGAAGGGCATAACCATCCATGTGATCTCTGGGTGTTGGAAGGTAACTTCAAACACAGCCCACAGATCTGGACCATGGGAGAAAACATGGGTAACTAGCCCACAGATCTGGACCATGGGAGAGGTAAACAGGCCTATTGGTAAAGTTTCTGCCTGGTAAACGCCAGACTGGGGTTCGAGTCCCACTCAAGCTTGTTAGTTCCTTTAATGTGCCCAACCTCACCATCCTTGTGAGCTAAGGATGGAAGGTTTTGGGGGAGCGTATAGGTCTACCTGCCGAGTCATCAGCAGCCATTGGATCGCCCTCCCTGGTCCTAGCTTGGGTGGAGAAGGGGCTTGAGCACTGATCAAATATATATATGGTCACTCTAGGGCAATGTCACTGTCCCTTTCCTCTGCCATTCACGAGTGGCCTTTAAACCTTTAAAACCCCAAAAACCATAGGCCTCTCCATTACGCATGGATGTTTTAAACCATTGGCCTTAAAACCCTCCCCTGGTAACTGCGTGTCTACTAGTATATTCATCTTAGCCAGAATGTATTTGGCTTGCAACTCTATGGGATGGAATGCTGTCCCCATGTGCATCTGCTTTGTCAGCTGGCGGAGTGCGTACTGGAACTTGCCCTTTGTTAGACATAAGCCACTACGGTAGTGCACTATACCAACGAAAGCCTCCTCAACATTTTGGAATCCTTGCAGAGCTATAAAAGGTGTTAGCTTTCCAGAATGTTGTACACACACACACACGACCAGATTGCCCAGAGCTTTCAGTCATAGCCCCCAAGCCTGGGATGTCATGTAGATGCTGCTACTTCTAACAACAACTCTGAGATGACCAGGTGTGTGTGGGGGGGGGGGGGGGCAGAAGGTCGAGTGGGACTCCTGCAAGGATATCCTCTTTCAGCCAGTATGGTAAGATTGTCCAAGCCTCCTGTCCTGCTGGCAGTGGAAGGGATAGGAGATCTCTGGCGAACCTGGACGCTTGAGAAACATGCTTTTCCAGAGAGAAAAGGTTGCCGAGAAGACTGTACAGCCAAGTGATATTTTTGTCTTGGACAGAAACAGATGTACTACCTCCTTGGGCATGCAAATATGCTTGTCTAACTGACACTCTTGGTGATGCTTTGTCTACTAACCAACCTAAATACTTCAACCTTGTCTTGGCTAAGAGATTGGACTTTTCCTCAATTTTCAGAATACCCAGATTGTGACAACAGTGAAAAGTTGAATTCCTACTTATGTCCGCAATGCCGGGATCTCTCCAGTGTTGGAGGAATGGATAACTCAATTGTTAAGCAAGTAAGGGGAGGGGCTGTTAGCAACCGTCCTGAAGGACTCCTAACACCCATGACTCGCCCTCCCCCTATGTCTCTAATAGGTTGCCAGAGGCATGACAAATAACTCCCTTCTCTCGGCAGTAAGAGAAGGGGAAAGCTGGTAACAATGTATCCAAGGGGAAAGCTGGTAACAATGTATCCCATTTCTTCAGCTGCCTCATTACCTAAAAGGAACTGGTTGGGTGGCTCAAAGGGGCTGTGCAAGCAATCCTGAAGGGCCTTCCTGACCAAAATCGCCCCGAGTTCTGAAATGACAGAGCTCTACCTCAGAACTAACTTGTTTTGGGAATGAGGAGACCAAAGCATCCCTCCTCTAAAAATCAGTTGACCCACAAGTTGCTGACTTGTGCCAGGATGGTCAATGCCTTCCCACCAGACAGCAAGAGACACTTGTACTTATCCAAGGACTACAGGGTTAATAGCCCAGTTGACTTGGCGAAGTACATCACTGCACCTGACTACTTGTCAAGTCAGGAGACTGCTTGGAAAGTGGATATTGTTGACAAACCATAGCCTCTGACTACAAGGACAAGAAGGCCATGCCCTCTGCATTCAGTCTCTAAGGAGAAGCCTTCCCATCACTGTGCACCCTCATGGGTCAACCTAAAGAACTGCTGACAAGCAAGCTTGCATAGAACCTGTCTGCCTCGAGAGTGAAGGGGGTCTTGTTTGACTGACTGGCAGGTGGAGGGTTCTCAGATCTACAGATCTGGTCATCAACTCTATCTATGGCCAAACTAACTAGATTCGACCAGGATAGCCATATGGATGGCACCAAAGTGGCTCTCAATAACCAAGGCACTCCCCAAAGGCGGAACCAAGGTTGCCTCTCTCCATCCGTCGTCACCAGTCCTAGGTCCGGTGACTTAGGGAAAGACAAATCCCAATGACTCCTTGGCCAGCCAGGGAAGAGTATATGACTGGTTACTTTTTCAGTTCATCCCCCCTCAAGAATACATTTTTTCTGTCTCAAAGACAAATCCAGCAACATAATCAAGGATTGATGTCCAGGGATAGCTGACGACAGCATGGAAAAATCCCTGATCTTGAACACGGTAGTAATGGAAGGATTCCTCAAACTCTTCGTCCTTCAGCTGGATCAGGTGGGTGGACAACAACGGCCCTGTGGCTCGAGACATTGGAAGAAGGTCCCTCCATCCCCAACTCTCTTTCATTGTACACAAGCATGTAATGCTAGCCCCATTACTTAACTCGCTTTACTGAAGTATCACAGTTTAGGGAGGAGCAGGAGTCCAATGCCCAGGTAGAAAGGAAGATGGGTTTTCCATTAACTGAGGCCCAACAATTGTATGGGGCCTTAAACTCGTCCAAAATAGCTACCACAGTAACTGTGGCATGGGGCCTTGCCCTGTCCCAGTGCATCAGTCATGGGGGACAAAACATGGGACTGTACACACCTATCCCACCTGGCTACCAGGGTGGCTGGGGACCTGAGCCACTGTCCTGGGTAGGCGAAATACAAGACTGTGGCATAGTCTCCCCCAGGGCAATTGCCACTGGTACAGTCAATCCCCGCCACATTGATTAGAGGTGGTGTCAAAAAGTCTCAGTTTCCTTACAATTATGGCAGATTGGACTTCCTTGACCTCTCTTGTTCCTCTTAGAGATGTCGGAAACAGTCAGAAGTTGGAGAGGATGGTGAGTAAGAGGAGTCAGAGAAGGAAGAATAACACTCGCGTTTCCACCTCTTTCCAATCCTCATCTCAGACTGTGCAAGCAGAGGTATCTAGTTGTGAGGGACCAACAACACTCCCCCGAGAGGAGTTGCTAAAGCAGAATCCACAACCCTGACCAATACTGCATCATGGGGGTGAGTTAGGCACTCGCAGGGGAGCAGGTCCCAAACCCACAGGTACAAGTGTTGGAGGCAACAGAATGGGAAGGAGGCAAAAAATGGGTGACTGGGTCATGAGAGATTATACAAGGAACTAAGGCACCGGATCAACAAGTGTTTTCAGCCCTGGGGCCGCCTATAGTGTGTGAACCAAGAACCAGTTTAACAAAAACAAGATATTAGGTCCACCCTTTTCCGTATGCAAGAATCTCTTCCTTCACAACCATAGCAATTAACAACCTGCAATCACTTTCTGAAAGAAAAAGAAAATGAAAACTATAAAGGCACAATAGTACATCTGTACTTGTTGCGGCTGAAAACGTAAGTGAAGTGCTTTGGACAGTTATTATTATCAATTGCTAAGCTACAACCCTAGTTGGAAAAGCATAATGCTATAAGCCCGGGGCCTCCTCCAGCAGGGAAAATAGCCCAGTAAAGAAAGGAAACAATGAAAATTAAAATATTTTAGTGTGGCTTTTGGCCTCACCCAACACCTGTCATTAACTGTTTAACTTTTTTTTTTTTTATACTTGTAGGAACAAATTTGTGGATACATAGCTAGAGCCCTTAGGGCATTAGCCATTAAACAGAAGCCCTCTTCTAATATCCTGTACCCTTTCTTGTGATTGCCATGGTTTTAAAATAAAATTTATTACTGCACAGCTCAATTTGTTTAAAATTTAGGCATCAGTAGTTTTAGTCAATAACTTAGCCTTATCATTAGGAAAACTTTACAAGGAAAATAAAATTATATATTATGGCATTGATGTCATACAAACAATAATTAAAATAAGGTATCGACAAAAGGTTGAATACAAGAGAGCTGCAAGACAACTTAATCCTTCCCTTCAAAACATAGCAATCCATAAAATAAAATTAGAAGTGTTGCTGTTACATAATTTATGCCAAAATCCTTCAGCTTTAAATCTGATTTGCTGGAAGAGGAATAACCCAATGTATGTGTATGATTATGAGCGTGTGCATATCAATTTGTTAATATTTGTCTAGTAATGAAGTGACCAATATCCTACTTTACAAAAAAATATTACTAAAATAACTATTTGAATTTCGACACATTGCTAAACTAAAGTGGCGTGTGGATTTCTAAATGAACAATAACACTTAGTGTGGTTTTCCAACGATTTTCACAAACATGGTAAACCCCATAAAATGTATTATGAATAATCCTCTTATCTAAATCAAGAATTTTACTCTCCTATGTTGTATATCTTAAGAAAACTTTTCATTAATATCTGCAAAAGTGTTAACTTTGTATCATATTTTTTCAGACGCGATGCAAAGTGTACGTACCTGGCAGCCTACAGTGTACCCACAGCACGGCGGCTTTAAGCAAAGGAGCCTCCTTTCTTGGACTCTCCATCCTAGTGGTGGCTCCCTTAATCCTACATCACTTGCTGTAGTTAGATTCTGTAGAAGACTCAAGACAGCTCGGAATTATCTCGTCTAGAAGAATCGAAATTTCTTAAGTCATGCTGATGTCAATATAGTGCTCCAGAGGCTATAGACAAGACAGGCTCCAGCTAGCGTCAAGGTGCACCATTGGCCGCTTCCTGTGGAGTCAACCGTGATATCTAGAAAGTTTTTTTTTTTCCTCAAAACATATCACTCTAAATTTAAGGGGAAAATAAGTTTTGAATCACTTAATAGTGCAGTTTTGATCTTATTTTTCACTATATTGAGATGAATTGAAGGGAAAAGTCATTAGGCATTGATAGTCCTTTTTTGTCAGTGTTTCAATAATGTATCTTTTATTTTTACTTCCCATAATAGAGGCTAGTTTTCTACTGACAAAACCTCTTGACATGAAACCATTAAAAGAAGCAAGAAAAAGTGGATGAGCTCACGATCCTGATATAAAAAACAATCTGATAAGCAAGTATGAAAAAGGACAAATGAAGCTTTGATAACTGCTAAACCACAACTGCAAGCTAGGTTACTTCTGAGCTCTACGTGTTACAGTTATTGCAATGCAAATATTTCTGAGAGTGTCATTTCTTTTTTATATGAATATGAGGGACCTTCTTTTTATAAACAAAAATCTAATGTGAAACCTAATAGATATAAAAGAATAATTGTAATGTATTTCTATAGGTAACTCAAAGTTTGTTAGATAATTTTTACAAACACCATAAGACACTTTTCTGTTTGCTTCTATATGCAGGAATTAGATGCTGCAAAATATTTGCCTTGAGTATATTTGGAGGAGAGTGATGGAAATGGAGGTACAGGGAAGGGGAGGGAGACCAAAGCGAATGTGGATGGACTATATCAAGGATGACCTTCGATCAAAGGGATTAACCGGTGATGAAGTGTGGGACAGGGGTAGATGGAGAACGCTGGCCAGAAACATCGACCCCCGCATAAAAGTGGGAAAAGATGCAGACAAAGAAGAAGAATATTTGCTTTGAATTATCTATCAGTCAACAAACCCCACAGGATCTTTGTCCATTATTTTGCTATTACATTATTCATAATTGAGAGAAAACTTGAAGTGTTACGTCGCTCGACAAGAGGTCAGAAGAGGTCAAAAATATGAAAAATAATAAGAATGAACACTCGAAGAAATACTAAAAGGATCCCTGTGTAGTTTTTAGTCTGTGAAACGAGTGTCATGATCCTGATAAGACTTAACACACAATACTGTATATATGATGCATTCCATTACTATCGTAGCGACAAGAGAACATTGATATTAACTGTAGTTAGTTGTTGTCAGTGAGGTTCAATGTATCAATACCTCGCGCATTTATCGACCGCATTTTGTATGTTTTTTCTTCCTGTGGATCCTGATGGCCGCATTTTTCTGTCTTTCTTGCCGAAGTAGTTATTTGTCTTCCAGAAGGCAGTGGTGAAGGAAGAATAAAGTTTCAGAAAATTAACAATCAAGCGAAGTGAGAAAAAATGATTTCGCTTATTTTTTGCATCAATTACTGATCTTTTTTCGTCTCGCGATTTTTTTTATGGCCAAGAGCAATATATAAACTGTAGAAATTATTAAGAGGCAATAACTTGAACGGTATTATAAATATGTAATTTCAATGTGCAATAAAGTTTAAAATTAATCCGAGAGAAAATTTCCGGAAAATTAGAAGACCTGTGTGGCAGTGAAACGAGAAAAAAAATCCAAATCGTAAGCTAATAATATTTAAATTTAATGTTAGAGAAAAATGTCTGGCAAATAACACCACGGCTCTCGTGGTAGTGAAACCAACAAGACAATTCTATGAAACAAGAAATAGATCTGTTAAATGACACCTGGATTAAATGACTTATTTTCTTCGAAAATCTGGTGATTTATAACAGGAAATTTCTAACCGTCATTTCATAAAAAAACTGGACGCTTCTTTTTACGGAAGAATCTGAAACTGTTAACGTTTCGTGAAAAGCAAATCGGAAAAAGTGAAGGAAATATATAATTTTGTTTTCAAGCATTTCAAACATATAACTCCAGCACTGAAATCTGTCAGAAGAGTAAATTTTCAAATGGAAACATAGAAGGAATGGACAGAAGGCAATCGAATTGATTTCACTATGTATAGATGCCTTTCATAAAATATGTATTTGTCTTCAAATTAAGGAAATGTAATTGACATAACAGAATTTGGTTGTGATAGTTTCACTGGAGAACTTTCTATTGAAGAGGAGTGTATTCTCAAAATAACTCTGTATAATATACATATGCATGTGTGTGAATATATATATATATATATATATATATATATATATATATATATAGATATATATATATGTGTGTGTGTAATATGTGCGTGTTTGTTGTGTATCAGGAGTATGTTTGCATATTCAAAAGCATATATATATAATATATATATATATATATATATATATATATATATATATATATATATATATATATATATATATAATGTGTGTGTGTGCGTGTGCGCGCTAAGTAAAAGGCACAGATATTGATTACGTGATTTCCTAAACTAGTTGGAGTTTTTCAGTGCCATTCAGCTGTGATCTCTTTATCATATGTATTAAGTTAACAGTTGTCTAAAATCATACATGTATTAATGTAATTATACAATACTTCCTGTTATTTCTCCCTTCATGTCCAAGTTGCAAAAATGTTCACCTAATATGGAGCCATATGTTTTGGGGTTTGCGGAGACTCGCAATCTATGGGTCTCGAGTTTGTACTGCGCTTACGACTCGATAGTTTTCATTCAGTGTCCACAACCTTTCTGTCCTTGTGAGCTAAGGATGGGGGGTTTGGGGAGGGCCTATGGGTTTCCATGCTGAGTCCTCAGCAACCATTGCCTGGCCCTCTTTGGTGCTATCTTGGGTGGAGAAGGGGCTTGGGTGCCGATCCTCTGCGTGTATGTTCGGTTTGTAGGATATTATGCAGCACTGCAGTAGCCTGTCTCTTGCCTCTGCCACTCATGAGTGACCTCTTAAACCTTTTACAGCTGCCTTTCCAGGCTCAGTGGACACAGACCAACAAAGATTAAGTCTTATTTTCAGATTTTCTTCTTGAAATATATATTTCTCTTTCTAATATCATGCTTAAACAAAATCTGACCAAGGGGATAGGAAAAAATAGTAGTGTGTGTAAAAATGATAATAGTTGACACTTTCATATTTTCTATAGATTTTAGCAAGAGATTTTCGTGCATCATTGTACAGTGGTGAGTCATTATACTGTTAAATCTATATTCTGTTCTGGTGTGCACGGAATATACTGGTCTGTACATAGCTGCCTAGCGATGCTTCATTGAGTATTGTTGTACTTATTATATACTGCTCACTTGGGAAACTTAGAGGCTATATTGATTATGATAATAGTTATAAGATGTTTACTAGTATCAAAGATTTGTTGTGTTGGAAATTCTCTCTCTCTCTCTCTCTCTCTCTCTCTCTCTCTCTCTCTCTCTCTCTCTCTCTCTCTCTCTCTCTCTCTCTCTCTCTCTTTCATATTGCAATATTTCATTCTGGGAGTATAATATTGAACTAAAGGAAGGGTACTGCAAATGCAATCTAATATAAAAGGCATAATGAGAAATGTTATTGTAGCGTCCCTCTGATGATCTGCCAATTTCCACAAAAACGTTTTGCAAATCTGTAGTTGAGGCAAAGGGCTTTCTTATAAGAAGAAATCAGTCACTAACAATTATCAGCAATTTGCAAATGTAATTGAGATCAGGTTTTATGGGTATATTTGAGTATGTGGATTATTATGGATGGAGTGGAATTATTATATCTCTCTGAAGCCTTACACATACATGTACGTGTACTTGTGTTACATACAGTGTGTGTGTGTGTATATATATGTGTATACATACATACATATATATATATATATATATATATATATATATAAATATATATATATATGTATTCCTACGTAAGTATGTGTACATGTATGTAGCCATACACATCAGCATATATACATATATACACATGTATGTATACATATATGTATATACGCATATGTTTGTATGCATATTTAATTATATGTATGTTTGTACAGTATGTTCATGTACATACAAATGCATTATGTATATATACACAGGTATGTATGTGTAGCCTATATATAAATATACACAGTATAATATACATGCATATATATTGATATATGTACATGCATGCATTGTGACCCCCCTATCTTCAATTATCTCTACATGAAGTATAATCCTCTGTGCCGTATTTTTCTCTTGGACCAGTCGACCATTTTCTTTGGAAAGCTGGTTCCATTTTCTATTTGCCCTGGATTCTGGCTTACTTTTTTCTAACGTCTTCGCTGTAAAAGCTACGGTGTAGAAAATATATCACGATGAAGAGAATGATGACGTTCGTCTGGTTGTATATTTTTATATGTATCTGTATATACAAACTTCCATTCATTTTTCATTGTGTTACGCAAGTGAATATACCGCCTTGTAGTGTCATGGTACTTGTGTTATAGAAAAAGGGAATACAATGGAAATATTTGAATAAAAAATTGCTAGGTATATTTAAACCGTTACTGAACCCAATATGAAGAATATATGATATATTTGTGGTTGCGAGAGAAAATATTTTCAACAAAGAGCTCATCATTTGTGTGTTTTCCACTTTTCAAGTATATGTCGTCCACTTACTGTATACAGTAGTGGTTCTGGCTAAAATATTCACAAAAAAATATTTCCATTGCTTTCTCGTCATGGAATGTGTATCAAATGTCAAAAAGACAATGTGTGGAAGAAGCGTTATATAAAAAAAAAAAAACACTGGTGTTCCCATTGCTATATATCTTGCCTGGTATTGCCTTTTAACTAGCAAACAGAGTTGTGAGAAGCAAATGTGACACAGCCCAATCTTCCTCTGTACACCCATCACTACCCTAAGCCCATCCTTCTCCTCTCTTTATCATTTCCTTGTTCTTTTCATGTAATGCCTCTAAGTCAGTATTGTAATAAATTAATAAAAACTGTGCACCTGGCTTTCTACTTATTACTTCCCCCATTGAATATTGTGTAATATTTATGAAGTCAGTTTCGAAGCTAAATTATCGAACGCTTACACTATTGAATTTATATTTATGTGGGCTTTAAGAAATCCATCTCGCTTGTAAGGGATATTTCCTACGGCTGATTTGAGTTGGTAATGGTTCTATCTTTGACTGCGAGGAAATAAATGAAAAAGGGTAAAGAAGGGAAAAGTTGGGATGTCTAATGGTTAAATGAATTAGAGCACCAAGAATAAATAAACAACGACCGTATTCACGAACTTCACATCGGGTGGAAAAAAAGGATTGTAGAAAGACAGGATTGCAGAGTGAGTTCCTTGAAGGTGAGTTGTATTTATAAACTAAGTTAACTCGAGGGTTCCCATTACCCAAAAGATGAATTTGAGAATGAAGCCTGTGGTCATGGTGGACGTGTATGTGAAATTCATACTCCAACATCACCATGGTAAAAACTTATATTGCCACAAGAAAAACGGCGAGAAAATTAGCGGATACTAATGAAGAACTGTAAAATTTTTCATTTTTGCAGCATGATATCTGTAGAGATAAATATATACTATTGGTACAAACATTCAAACTTGCTAATATGACATTACCTACGTGAACATACACAGCTTATGTTCAGCATCAACACATGAAAGCCTTTGGTTTCTTGAAAATATTGGTGGCCAGATTATTATTATTATTATTATTATTATTATTATTATTATTATTATTACTAGCTAAGCTACAACCCTAGTTGGAAATGCAGGATGCTATAAGCCCAAGGGCTCCAATAGGGAAAAATAGCCCAGTGAGAAAAAGGAAATAAACAAACTATGAGAAGTAATGAACAATTAAAATACTTTAACAACAGTAACAACATTAAAACATCTTTCATATATAAAATATAAAAAGACTCATGTCAGCTTGTTCAACATAACATTTGCCTTAAGTTTGAACTTTAGAAGTTCTACCGATTTAACTACCCGATTAGGAAGATCATTCCATAACTTGGTTACAGCTGGAATAAAACTTGAAGAATACTGTGTAGTATTGAGCCTCATGATGCAAAAGGCCTGACTATTAGAATTAACTGCGCACCTAGTATTTTTATCAACAGGATAATACTGTCGAGGGAAATCTGAATGTAAAGGATGGTCATAATTATAAAAAAAAAAAAAAAAAAAAAAACTTATGCAACATGCATAACAAAATAATTGAACGACAGTGTCAGGGATTAATATCTAGATCAGGAATAAGAAATTTAAAAGACCATAAGCTCCTGTCCATCAAATTAAGATGAAATTCAGTAGCTGAAGACCAGACAGGAATCAATACTCGAAACAAGATAGAATTTACACTTCACCAGGAAGAGTTCATTGTAGAAGTGCAGAGACTCGTATCAAACGACTTTGAACATGTTCTCCAACATTCCTTCTGCATATGTTTCCAAGGTTATGGTTTTCAGTGATGGAGGATTGGACGAGCATACTATAGGTATGTGAGATAGAGGGGGCAGCAATGGGCCAGAAAAGGTAGTAAATA
This sequence comes from Palaemon carinicauda, assembly GCF_036898095.1. NCBI lineage: Eukaryota > Metazoa > Arthropoda > Malacostraca > Decapoda > Palaemonidae > Palaemon > Palaemon carinicauda. Next base: position 130,325,800 of record NC_090740.1, on the reverse strand, counting down.
ACCATTCTGAAGTACACTCACTACCCAACACTCAGGCCCCATATTTCTGCCAGGTTGCCTAATGACAAGAAAAGCATTCCCCTACTTTTGGCAGCAGAAGAGTGGGGTGGGAGATGCTCGCATCAGCGCTTCCATCTCATCTCCTCTCCCCTTCCTGTCATTTCCATTCCTGGAAGGATCAGGTTAGATGGCTCGAGAGAGGTTGTGGGCTGTCCTGACCAGGGTCTTTGATGAAGGAGTCCTGTGAAGCAGTTCTTCAGTAACCCTTCACCATCTACACGTAACTCCTCGGGAGGAGAGATAGGGTCACCCGCACCAACGTGTCCCATAGCATCAGAGCTACCTCTAAACCAACTTGTTTTAAGAATTGGGACACTAAGGCATCCCTACTCTTCATAACCTAGTTGGCCCACCAGACACCATAAGACACCTACAGTATACCTCTCCAAAGACTCATGGGTTGATAGTCCTGTTCACTTCACAAAATGTCACTATGCTTGAACACTGGTCAAACCAAGAAACAGCTGGGAGGGAGTCCATAGCCAACTATTCCAGGGCTGTAGACTCACTGGCAGAGAACGACGTACCTTCTTACAATGACAAGTCAGACGATAAATTTTTCCCACTGGTGCATAGAGCCTTTTCTGTACCAAGGGAGGTGGGAGGGGGGGGGGGGGCAAAAAGACCTTGTTTGACCAATTGGAAGCAAGAGTTCTCAAATCCACAGATCTGATTGTCAATTTGATCCAGGGCTAAACTAGCTAGATCCGACAAAAACAGCTGCAGGGATGGCCTCAACCTTTGAAGGGTACCTAATTCCCGATTAATGACCAAAATTCTCCCCGAGGGCAGAGGCAATGTTGTCTCACCCAGTCCTTTACACATAAATGAGTGCAAGGACGTCCACAAAGGAGTACTCCTACTCCGGATTGCATGTCTCCATCGGTACTAGGCTAAGGATCGATACCTTACTGGCAGACAAATCTTGAGTACCCTCATACCTGACTGGGGTAAGGGGCAGCAGGCAGCCCCGGGGTTTCACTTCCCCCCTATAAAGAAGAGCACTCTGACCCAAAGATAGACCCAGAAAAATCAGGGGCTGATAATGGGTCAGGGCAGCCGACAACATTGGGAGAACGATCCCTGATACTGACCATAGCAGAGATTGCGGTAGTACCTCAAACTCTTTGTCCTGCTGATTGGGGAGGGGGAGGGTGACTGCTCTGGCCCCTCCACATTTGGCTCGTGGTTGTCAATTTCACACGAGTGCAATACAAGATTCGAGCAGTGCTATACCCTCAAGCCAGTCTACCAAAAAACTGTGACCATAGAAGGGAGCAGGAGTCCACCATTCAGCTAGGAAAGGTGAGGGGCTTTAGGCCTACACCTCTTACCTGCCTGGCTACTGGGGTACCTGGGGAAACACTGGCCAGGGCCTTGGGGGTTCGTGTTGCAAGTTCCTAGTGGCAGTCTCACTCAATGAGGAAAAGGAAGAGGTAAAAGACTTCCTTAGTGTCTTCTTGGCCATTGCCAAAACAGACACGGGAGAAGAGTTAGATCTCTTCTTCCCCTTCAAAGCAAACAAGAGGCCACAAACTGAACACAGCACAGGGAATGATTGCGAATAATAATGCTCCCTACAAGACAGTGTAAATCGGCAATCTGTGTTACCATAAACCAGCTGCAGTGTTCACACTTTCCCCGACAAGTAAAATTCTCTGGCTTTCCATCCATCACACAAAACAGCAAAG
>NC_090740.1:130256549-130319049 GCF_036898095.1 Palaemon carinicauda | reverse complement strand
AGAAGGATAAGTATGGGATGGAGAGATTTTGGTAAACAAAATGAAATTATAAAAATCAAAATGACACTTTCTCTAAAAAGATAAGTCGTTAATCAGATGGTCCTACCAGTGTTAACTTATGCATCAGAAACTTGGATTCTTACTAAAGCTTGATAACATGAGCTAGTTACAACTTAAGAGAGCTATGGAAAGAATAATTATGGGAATAACACTAAGAGACAGAAAAACTTGAATACGAGAGCAAACTATTGTAGAGGATAATTTAACAACATGTACAAAAAAGAAATGGACATGGTCAGGACATATGATGAGTGAAAGATAATTGATGGACATTAAAAATAACAAATTGGGTCCCTAGAGATTGCAAAAGAAGCAGGGTAAGGAATAGAAGACAATGGATTGACCAACAAAGAAAGTTTGCAGTTGTGGACAGGCACAGAAAGACCATAACATACACAAGTGGAAAGACATGCCTGAGGCCTTTGTCCTACAATGAGCTAGTCATGGCTATTGATGAACACACACACACACACATATACAGTATATATATATATATATATATATATATATATATATATATATATATATATATATATATATATATATATACATATATATATATATAGTGGAACCTCTACATACGATCTTAATCCTTTCCGGGAACTGCTCCATATGTTGAAATAATCGTATGTTGGAGCAAATATTCACATAAGAATACACTGTAGTTTGTATAATTCGTTCTACAGCCAAAAAACCTATGATAACTCCTTAAAAAATTACTACACATTATTACACATAACAATAATACAATTGCATTATATAGGCTAAGAGATGTAAAAAAGAATAATTATAAAAAATGAATAAAAAAGGGGGTTCTTTATTGTGCTTTTACCTTAGAGACAGGCCATCGTAGGTGTAGGAATTGCTGTGCAGGAGACGGACGGTTGGCGAGGAGGTAGAGATGCTGACTGCGATAACATACCATAACTTACTCTAACTAACACTACGTGAATTTTAACCTAACTGCTTATTTATTTTTTTTTATCTTTCTATATCTATTTTACATTTTTTTTTATTTTTGATTTTTGATTTTCATCACTTTCACTCAATTCAATCTTAGTTTTCTTTGCTTCACTTTCTTTCTCTTCAGCACGATCATTAGACAGCTATGTAGATTTTTTAAAGAAACTATCGAGAGAAAGTTCCTTTGTACGGCTTTTCAGAATTTTTCTGAAATGGGTTAAGCAGACGTCATCGAATTGCGAAACTACACGGCAAACCTGAAGTTTCTGGGGGTGATACTTATTAATGAAATCAACCATGTGTTGATGATGTGTTGACATCTCTTTTATTTCAACCGAACTTAAGATATACTCTACCTCCTCGATGTCCTCCGACTCACTCAACTGCACTTGGAACTCATCATTCTGCATGGCATGCAGCTCCTCGAGTCCTCGGTGGTGAGCTCTTCATGATGCTCCTCGACGAGTTCAGTGATGTTATCTTCATCGACCTCCAGACCCATGGACTTGCCAAGGGATACAATCTCTTCTATGTCTTCCTCTACGGCAAGCACAGGTTCAGGCTCGGGACCAAATCCTTCAAAATCTCTGGGAGAAACAGTATCAGGCCAAAGCTTCTTCCAAGCTAAATTCAGTGTCTGTCGAGTTACTCCCTCCTAAGTCTGATCTATAATCTTCAAGCAGTATACGATATTGAAATGACTCCTCCAAAATTCACGCAAAGTTAAGTTGGTGCTTTGCATGACATTGAAGCACTGCTTAAATAAGTGTTTGGTGTACAGCTTATTAAAATTTGAGATGACTTCCTGGTCCATGGGCTGGAGGATAGGGGTGGTATTCGGTGGAAGATACAGCACTCTGATAAACTTGAACTGGTCGATGATATCATCTTCGAGTCCTGAGAGGTGAGCAGAAGCATTATCCAAGCAAATCAAACACTTTCAAGGCAAATTCCTCTCATGAAAGTACTTCTTGACAGCAGGGCCAAAAACTTGGTTTATCCATTCAACAAAGAAATATCTTAGAATTAGCACGCCAGAAAGCATGCATGTCCTTATCGACTAAGTGCCAATGCCCTAGGATTTTCGGAATTATAAACCAATAACGGCTTTATCTCGGAATCCCCGCTGGCGTTGGCGCATAGGGAAAGAGTCAACTGATCCTTCATAGGCTTATGTCCAGGCATTTTCTTCTCTTCACCGGTGACGTATGTACGACTAGGCATCTTTTTCCAAAACAGATCGGTTTCATCACAATTGCAAACTTGTTGCTCTACGTAGCCTTCATCCTCCACAATCTTTTCGAACTTCTTAACAAAATCGTTAGCAGCCTTGTTGTCCGAACTTGAAGCCTCTCCGTGCCGAACAACTGAATGAATCCCGGTCCATCTCTTAAATTTCTCGAACCAACCGCGAGACGCCTTGAACTCCCCCATTGTAGAATTGGTTGATCTCTCTCCCGTGTCACCCCCAGAGCCTGCTGCCTTCAAGTCACAATAGACAGCGCTGGCCTTCTCATAAATGATCGTTTCAGTGATTGTATCGCCAACAATCTCTTTGTCCTTTAGCCATATCAACAAAAGGCATTCCATCTCTTTCAGTGTAGGGCTATGACGTTTTGAAATAATGGTGATCCCCTTCAATGGTTTGACTGCTTTCATGGGTGCCTTCTGCTTGATCATTGTCGAGATCGTAGACATATTCCGGCTCATATTGTTTAGCCAGATCACTCACGCGCACACCGCGCTCATGTTTTTCTATGATTTCTTGCTTCAATTCTAATGAAAGCATTGCCTTCTTCCTTTTCTCACCACTACTAATACCTGTACCGAAACTAAGTTTCTCAGGCCCCATGATTATACGTAAAATCAAAAAGGAAGCGTGAAAAAAGGAAGATAATAAGTACTGTTAATAACTGACTGAACAGCGGACAACCACACGATGAGCACGAGAACAGAGAACCGACCTATGCGACGCTCAATGGCGTCCCTCCGACGTGCTGCCGTCTACCAGCGTAAACAAGAAACTACGACCAATGCTTCGAGAAAATTATACGCGTATGATCGGATGTCGGAGCATGACTTCGGGTGTCAAGACAAAAATTTTATCAAATTTTACTTCGGGTGTCGGAACAATCGTATGTAAAGGCAATAATATGAAGAGGTTCCACTGCGTGTGTGTGTTACATACATACATACATACATATATATATATATATATATATATATATATATATATATATATATATATATATATATATATATATATATTTTCCTAAGGACCTGGCAAGGGCCCCATCCCCCCCCCCAAAAAAAATCTCTTCTCCTTTCCTAAGGGTCTTGCCATAAGATCCTATATTAACAGATGAAAAAAAAAACATAAACCAAAGACTTTTTTAAATAAAAAGTTTCTCAGCAATCTCAAGGCGTTAAGAAGTGTTCTTGGGCTCGTCGGAAAGGTTTCGGTGTCCTGCAACGTACAGGGGGTGTAGCAATAGGCGTACCCCTCCCTATAAGGCGTAGGGACGAGAAAACCATAAAATAAAGGGTAAGTGTATCTCAGGAACTACACAGAGTTCAGAGGTGTTTCTTGAGCTCCTTGGTAAAGTCTCAAAGTCTTGAGATGTATAGGGGTGAGAGGATGGGCATACCCCTCCCTACAAGGGGTAGGGATGCGAAAACCATAAATTACAAGATATGCGTATCTTAGCAACCACAGGGAGTTAAGAGCTCTTCTTGAGCTTGTTGGAAAGGTTTTGAGGTCCTGAGTATGGCGGTGGGGAAGATAATTGCACTACTTAAAGGTATAAGGGACAGGACGCGAAAATAAGAGGTATGCGTATATCTGGAACTACGAGGAGTTAAAAGGTGTTCTTGGGCTCGTTAGAAAGGTCTAAAAAGGCTCGTTGTATATAGCACCCGACCCAACTCAGAGCTACTTTTTCGGGGCTAAGTCAACATAAGAAAGTAGGGAAACATACTAAAATAGGGCAAGTTTTGTATGTATTAGGCTGTGATTGGTAAATGGGAAGTGCAGTGTTAAACAGTACGATGTCTGTCAAGTAAACTCGTGCAAAACAAGTATTTGTTGTATGAAAGATGAATGTAATATGGTAATCACTGTGAAAATGAGAAATGACTAAAACAAGAAGAGTTAACCCATTTGAACTTGGGAAATTGGAAAAATTTCTCTCTCTCTCTTTAAACTCACCCAAAACAAGTATTTGCTATATGAAAGATGAATGTAATAAGGTAATCACTGTAAAAATGAGAAATGACTAAAATGTCAAATTCGTAGATAATTTGTATTTTTCCTAACTATACAAACCTTAGCTATTTACATGGGGTAATTACTTCAGCGAAGCTGAATGACAAGCTATAAAAGTTTTAACGAGGATTTCCTACCCCGCCGCTAATTGTGGGGGGGTAGGGAGGGGTAGCTACCCCCCCCCCCCCCCCCCCCCGTCACACACACCAGTGAAAGGCTCACTTTACTTAGAGGTAGGACTTATCTTGGGGGACAGGGCTGGCGGGCACATATGTGTAAATAGCTAAGGTTTGTATAGTTAGGAAAAATACAAATTATCTACGAATTTGTCATTTGTTCCGTAACTGAAATACAAACCACGCTATTTACATGGGGTGACTTAACCCTTAGGAAGGGTGGTAAGTACCCTGCCATACTGGCTTTGGCTTGCCCAGGGACCCCGAACCCGAGTTTGAATGAACTCATGGGGTGAGGGGGTCCCTGCTCCTCGCTGGCAGTTGTGAGACTGCTGCGGCCTATGTAAGCTGTGTGTGAAGGTGAGCAGTGACTCGTCCTAGGAAGTTGACCTGGAGTTCTTCAGATGGAAATCTAGGCTAGGACTCTCCCAATACCACCTCGTCAGGGTATGGGGACATGACAGTATTACATCTTAATACTAGGAAAACAAGGAAGCATGGCTTACCAGCAGAGGTTCGAGGTCAGCTGTGCAAAGGACCCAGGATGCTGCTTTCTCCAAGGGAGGAGAGGATGAAGAAAAAAAAGGGCCAGACAGATCTTTTCATTCACACAGACTAAAACCGGGTAACAATGCCCTCAACCTTCTGCTACTTGTCCAATAAGGAGCCTGAGGTTAGACCGGCTGTTGTGCAGCCACCAGAGGGCCGATAGAGAACGTATCAAGCCTCCTGTGTGTCACGTCTTGCAGGTAGTGGGCCTTGAAGGTGGTCTGACGCTTCCACACCCCAGCTTGCTGGACCTGCGTCACTGAAAAGTTCTTCTTTAAGGCCAGGGACGTAGCCACGCCCCTGACGTCATGCGCTCTAGGGCGACGTGACGGAGGAGGGTCAGGATTCAAGGCCAGATGTATTACCATGCAAATCCAGGCCAAGATGGTATTCCTGGTGACCGTCCTCTTCGTCTCCCCGGTGCTCACGAACAAAGCTTGCACCTGGGGGCGAACCGCAGCTGTTATTTTAAGATACAACCTCAGACTCCTGACTGGGCACAGTAGGAGATGGTCTGGGTCATCTGTTACAGAACGGAGGCTCGAAACCCGGAAGGAGTCGAACCTTGGGTACGGCACTCCCGTGTTCTTTGTCTTGGCAACAAACTCAGGGACGAAGCTGAACGTTACCTCCCCCCATCCCCTTGAATGGGCGGCGTTGTAGGAGAGACTATGAAGCTCACTGACTCGCTTGGCCGAGGCCAGATCTAGCAGGAACACCGTCTTCCAGGTAAGGTGGCGATCTGAAGCCTGGCGTAATGGTTCGTAGGGAGGTCTCTTAAGAGACCTGAGACCTCAAACCACGTTCCAAGGAGGAGGTCTCACTTCCAACTGAGGGCAAGTAAGTTCGTAACTCCGTATGAGGAAAGTTCCAGCGAGGAGGAAATGTCCATTCCTTTAAGCCTGAAGGCTAGACTTAAGGCTGAGCGATAGCCTTTCACTGCCGAGACTGAAAGGCGCATTAACTCCCGCAGATAAACGAGGAACTCCGCTATTGCTGGTAAATTGGCATCGAGGGGAGAGATACCCCATCCACGGCACCAACCACAGAAAACTCGCCACTTTGCCTGGTAGACTCCAGCAGATGACTTGCGCAGGTGGCCAGACATCCTGTTCGCAACTTGTTGCGAAAATCCTCTCTCTGTGAGGAGATGCTGGATAGTCTCCAGGCGTGAAGTCGAAGCGAAGCTACGGATTTGTGGTAGATGTTGGAGTGTGGTTGTTTGAGTAGCTCGCGACGTGGAGGGAGCTCCCTTGGAATCTCCGTGAGGAGTTGCAGAAGGTCCGGGAACCACTCGCCATGATGCCATAGCAGAGCTATCAAGGTCATTGAGAGATTGACCGATGTTCTGGTCTTGTTGAGTACCCTACTCATCAGACAGAACGGGGGAAAGGCGTACACATCGACGTTGTCCCACCGTTGTTGGAAGGCATCCCGCCAAAGAGCCTTGGGGTCCGGGACTGGGGAGTAGTACAGCGGGAGCTTATGCTCAGCGCCGTAGCGAACAGATCCACCATCGGAGAACCCCACAAAGTCAGGACTTTGTTGGCTATCTGAGGATCCAAAGACCACTCAGTACTCACTAACTGCATCGCTCTGCTCAGACTGTCGGCGAGCACATTCCTTTTGCCCGGAATGAAGCGAGCCGCTAGTGAAATCGAGTGGACTTCGGACCATCTCAGGATCTCCACTGCAAGATGGGATAGCTGTTCCAAAAAGGTACCTCCCTGCTTGTTGATATAAGCCACCACTATGGTGTTGTCGCTCATCACCACCACAGAGTGGCCCGCCAGGACTTGGTGGAACTTCTGAAGTGCCAGGAACACGGCCTTCATTTCTAGCAGGTTTATGTGAAGGTACTTTTCTGATTCTGACCACAGGCCTGAGGTCCTGTGGCTCAGAACATGGGCCCCCACCCTTTGTTTGATGCGTCCGAAAACAGCATAAAATCTGGGGAAGAGACGCGAAGATCCACTCCCTTTCGTAGATTCTCGTCTGCCACCCACCAACTGAGGTCCGCCCGTTCCGCATGTCCCATCGGGATCAAGGTGTCTGGGGAGTCGTGTCCTTGACTCCACCGAGACTTGAGTCGCCACTGGAGGGATCTCATCCTGAGGCGACTGTTGGGAACGAGACGGGTCAGAGAGGAGAGGTGGCCGAGGAGACGAAGCCATGATGGGGCTGGGAGTTCTTCTCGATTGAGGAAAGGTCTCGCAACCTTCCTCAGCCTTGCTATCCTTTCATCTGATGGGAAGGCTTTGTGGAGGTTGGTATCTATGACCATGCCTAGATATACCAGTTTCTGAGAGGGCTGCAGGGAGGACTTCTCGAGATTTGCCACAATCCCAAGATCCTGACAAACTTCGAGGAGTCTGTCTCGGAGGCGAAGAAGGGTTGCCTCCGAGTCTGCTAGGATCAGCCAGTCGTCCAGATAACAAAGAAGATGGATGCCAATCCTGTGGGCCCACGATGAGATGATGGTGAATACTCTAGTGAACACCTAAGGAGCTGTGCAGAGACTGAAACACAGCACCTTGAACTGGTAGATCTTGTTGTCTAGGCAAAATCTCAGGTACTTCCTTGAAGACGGATGGATTGGGATCTGGAAGTACGCGTCCTTCAGGTCCAGTGTGCATATGAAGTCTAGTGGTCTTACCGCAAGTCTGACCGTGTCTGCCGTCTCCATGCTGAACGGAGTCTGCTTGACAAACCCGTTCAGGGTCGAGAGGTCGATGACTGGTCTCCAGCCTCCAGATGCCTTTCTCACAAGAAAGAGTAGACTGTAGAAGCCTGGGGACCCGTCTACAACCTCCTGGAGAGCGTCCTTCTCCAACATGGTCTGGACATCGGCGCAGAGGGCCTGCCCCTTTGCCGATCCCATGGCAAAAGAGCTCAACGACACTGGATTCGCTGTCAGGGGAGGTTAGAGAGGCTGTGAACGCAACACGATAACCTAGAGTGATCACGGAGATCGTCCAGGCATCCACCAGAGTTGCTGCCACTTTGTCGCGCAACTCTGTAGGCATCCCCTCCACTGGTGGACATGCAGGGGGATTGCCAACCCTAGCGCTTCCGGCCTCGGCTCGTACCTCTAGGGTTTTTGCCTCCCCTGGAGGGCTTCTTGCCCATACTGCTCTTGCCATGAAAGGGCTTAGACACCTTGGGCTTCGCTGTGGTCGTCTTCTTTGTGTCCTTAGCTGGACTGGACTGCTGGAGGTTTGTAGGGCCTCGATGTCAGGGCCCTGTGGATGAGGGAATCCTGGTTGGATTTCCTCAACCTCTCAGCAGTGAGCTCCATGTCCTTAGGCTCAAACAGGCTCTTACCAAGAACGGAAGAGTCTGAGCCTGCTAGCCTCTGCACTGGGGACCTTATGATGGAACCTCTCGGCTACAGTGTCCCAACGCTTGAGGATCGTATTGGCCCACAAGCTCGAGACTTGGTGGGCCAGAAACTCAATGGTCCGTGTGCCCAAGAGTAGGAAGGTTTCCAGTGATTTCCTGGTGCTTCCTTAGGAGAGGTCCTCGGACCACACCAGGATGCTCAGAGACCCCAACCAGATGTTGAGCCTGCATGGCACACTTGGTGACCTTCTCCTGGCTTAGGATCACAGTAGCTGAGAAGGACACATGCCGATTGGAGTGTCTCAAGAGGACTCCCCTGTGAGTTCTTCCACGGAGTGGTGTAAGGGAAGACTTAGACAAGACTCCTCGAGGATCTCGAAGTACCTCCTCTGGTGGACTCGAGGATGAGGGAGGAGCTTGTAACCGGCACTCGATCTGCTGGAGGAGGCAAGCTCAGAGAGCTGGCCCTCGACCTTGTCCCTGGCACTATTCAGCCTCTGAGACCAGGGCAAAGCTGCACTGGCCCTAGAGGGTTTCTGGGTGCCGTAGACACGGTCCAGAACCGTGTCCTTCCCTTCACGAGGTGGGACCTCAGGGTCTGGGATCCCATTAAGGTTCCTCATGAGGGTCAGGACTTGCCAGAACGCGTGTTCTGACTCCTGGTGCTCTCCTCCTGAAGGACTGGCAGCGAAGTCTCTCGTCCCCAGTGGCTCTTCCTGGGGGGACACGTGGATATCCTCGACGGCTCTAGACGGTTCCTGCCTGATCCTCGCTGACGATTTGGGAATCGTCTAGAGTCCTTAGGCTCCCTCCTGGGCGGGATACAGGACTCAAACAGCGAAGGGGGCAGGCTCTTCTCCACCTCTGCACGAGAAGACCTCTCAGGGAGAGGCGGAGCATCCCCCATTGGTGCGATGGGGGAGTGGTCCGGCTCATCCGACTCTCCTGAGGAGGGGTAATCCTCCTCAGCAGGGGAGGGAGAGAAGGTATGGGGGGGGGAGAAGGAGCCTTGCGCAAGGATCTGCGCGGAGACAGAATAGGCCTCGGAGGAGGTTCCACGGGAGACTCCTCTCTTCCTCTTGAGGGGGGAGGAAGCTGCCACTGGTTTGTGGCCCGAATCAGAGAGGGCAGACTTAATAGCCTGCACAAGGGCTCTGACTAGGGTGCCGAACCAGGGCTGCTGTCTGACAGTCGCACTGTCAGACACCCCCCTCTGGAGAGAAAGCGATTGCGGGATCCCTAGGAGGAGTCGACAAACGAGGGTTCGCCTGCAGGGCTGAAAGAGAAGAGTCCCTAGACCTGCCTGGGAAGCGCCCCTCCTCCAGCGAGCACGCTGGCCTGCGCTTGCGGGAAGGGGAACGCGACGAAGAAGAGTTTGCCTGGCAAGCGCTCGCGCTGGGGCTCGTGTACCGGGCCCTGGTCAAGGTTGCACGTGAACGGCTGGCACGATACGGGAATCTTGCGCGTGAACGGCTGGCGTGATACTGGAATCTGGTGCGTGAACGGCTGGCGCGATACTGGAATCTCACGCGTAAACGGCTGGCGCGATACTGGAATCTCATGCGCGCATCCGCGCAGGCGAGGGCGGGCGCGATGGCGCTCAGGCGGGGATTCAGGAGCGATGGCGCGCAGGCGGGGATTCAGGAGCGATGGCGCGCAGGCGGGGATTCAGGAGCGATGGCGCGATGGCAATAGAGCGGGCGCGCAGCAGCTGGAACATGAGCGTGGTCGCTAGAGCGCGTAGGCGAGGGCGAGCAGGAGCCGGCGCAGGAGGCGGCCGAACACGCGGGCGCGCAGCGACCTGGTGCGGCCCCAAAGGGCAAGAGATAACGGTTGCGCCTGAGCGCGTCTCCGGAAGAACCGGCCAAGGGCGCATTAGCGCTGTAGCAGGGTCGCGAGCGACTTGGATTGCGCGTTGGCTCGGAGGTTGGCGCTGGTCGGATAAGACCGGCATGCTCGCCTGTGGGCGCGTTGGATGAGGGCGCTCTGGTGTACGCTGAAGGGCTACCTTGGTCACCTTGAATACAGTAACGGGGCGTGTAGCAGGAACAGGGCGCGTCACCGGAGCGTCGTGCACGGTTGCATCAAATGCAAGCTCGCGCGGTCTGGAGAGAGAGCCCAGAGGCGGCCATGAGCGCCCGTGCCAACTTGGGAGCCTCCTGGGTGACGCGCTAAGATGTTGTAGCACGTTGGCGAGCGCACAGGCGCTGGAGCTGGAACCGCGCATGGGCGCGTGTCGCGCATTTCCCCAGACGGGTGCAACGTGTCCGTAGGAACCTGTGGGCGCCTGTGCGCCAGCTTAGGTGCCTCCTGGACCGCGCGCGATGATGCAGTAACTGGTGGGCGCCGAGGTGCTGGAAGGCGTGTGAGCGCAGGTGGCCGCTGGGGCACCGGTGGACGCGTATGCACAAGTGAGCGCAGGAGCGCCGTAACAGGAACTGCTGGTGGGCGCATTAGCGCAGATGGCCACAGGGGCACCGATGGCCATATATGCGCAGGTGAGCGCTGGGGCGCCGTATCAGGAACTGGGCACGTATGCGCAGGTGAGCGCTGGTGCGCTATATCAGGAACTGCTGGAGGGCGCCGGGGCGCCGAAAGCGTGGGCGCGCAGGGGGACCCTGGCGCGTAACAGGAACGGAGGCGCAAACGCCTAAGGGTGAGCGCCGAGGCGCTAAGTCAGGAACAGTAGCGTCAGCAGCAGGCGAGCGCTCAGGCGGTGCCTGGCGCTTGAGGGCAAGAGGCGCAGTTTTGCGCTCAAGCCCCTTCAGCCCCGAAGAGCCCGAAGACTGCGCAGTGGCAATATCAGGTGGCGCGTCACCCGCATCAGGAACTCTGGAAGTGGATGGTCTGGGCGACAGGTCACAATGTCCCGAAGGACGACCATCCTCCGAAGCGGAGAGGTCTAGGTTGGTAGCTGACAGGACTGGAGAACGGCGAGTCGTCTCCTCAACAGAGGACTGTGGCGACGACGAGCCGAAGAGGCGCCTCTTAACCCCCTTGTAAGGGAAAGGATGGCCTCTACGGCGAAGGGGAGGACGAGCCTTCCGCCTTATACGCCCACGAGGGGCCATGGGATCAGCAAGCTGACCATCGATGGGCCTCCGAAGAGGAGTCTCTGTAAGCGAACTCCCCGAGGGGGGGAATCGCCGGCAGGAGAGACCGTAGGACTTAGATCCTCCCTCGAAGTATGTTCGGAGGGAGAGTCTAAGCCTTCAGCTACCTCAGCCACAGGAACGGGAGTTTGGCTAGACCCAAGGGATGTCTCCGTCAACAACGTCAACCACAGACAGAGGATCTATCTCCGCTGTAGTTGGCGATTGTTAGACGGCTACACCCAGTTTGATCATGTCAAACAGGGCTTCCTTGGAGGGCAAACCCTGCAGCCCCAAGGAAGACCAAAGCTGCAATAAATCATTGTTAGACACAAAATCCTCCTCCGGGAAAGGAGGGGCAGCTGCCTCGCTATGGGAGGCAACTACCTCTCCTGCACCCCGGGACCGGTCAATAGCACAGCGGTCTACGCTACCACTCGCCGGCCTCTCGGAAGAGACCGCTCGAGGGGGAGCATCGGAGGAGGAAAGGGCAACGGAAGTAGTAGTCCTGGAATTTTCTCTCTTCGGAGAAGACTCTGAAGAAGAAAGATCCCTTTTGGCCTTCTTCTTACAGCGCCAGGCAAACCTCTCCCACTGGGAGGTAGACCACTCCCTACATTCAATACATACATTACCGCTATCACACCGTTGGCCCCTACAGTGAGGACACAAGGTGTGTGGATCAGTGTCGACCGCCGACATAAAGGTCCCACAAGGGCGGCCAGGAAGTCCAGGGCAAGTACGCATAATGGCAGAGGCCAACTTCAGTCACACTGCGAAAAAGAAAAAGCAAAAAGACAGATTGATTATGGCAGTCAAAGCGAGGGAGAGCACAGACAGGTCTGTTCTCTACCCGAGCCAAAAGTAAAGTGAGCCTTTCACCGGTGTGTGTGAGGGGGGGAGCTAGCTACCCCCCCCTACACCCCCCCCCCCAGCTAACTAGCAACGGGGTAGGAAACCCTCGTTAAAACTTTTATGGCTCGTCATTCAGCTACGCCGAAGTAATTACCTCATGTAAATAGCGAGGTTTGCATTTCAGTTACGGAACAAACAGAGAGTTGACCCATTTGAACTTTTTTGCTCGCTCTCTCTCTCTCTCTCTCTCTCTCTCTCTCTCTCTCTCTCTCAAAATAGGTATCATTTGTATGGGAATACTATGAAATGTAATAACGAAGAAAACTGTGTGAAACGACTGAAAAGGGATGGAGTAACAAGTTTTAAATTGTGAAAATTTGAAAAATATGCATGCGGGTATTGCGTCAGTGAATACACAGACACGGAATTACAGTAGTACGATCAAGTCAAGTAGAATACTTGAACGTCCCTAGGAAAAATGAATCTCGTCTCGTAGAATATTCGAATGTCCCAAGGAGAAAGGTATCTCGTCTTGTATTGAAAGTAAAAATGGTGAGGCCTATGTACAAATACAAGTACAGCCCTCATTCATCACAAGGGTTAGGCACGAAAAGCGCAAATTCGCAAATACTTGGTGCCCTAGGGTGGGATAACTTCTAACCTAACCTAACAACTCACTGCCCTTTGCCAAAGCTCAGATAATTAACGCACTATGTACTGCCTAATATTGTTTTACAGTACTTTTTTACTATCAAAGTATTGTTGTTCCTATCTACTGTAGTTATACTGTATAACACTCGCTGATACTGTAGTGTATACAGTATTATTGTAATATATACTATCACTACGGTAAATCTTAACTGTACTGTAAGTGTTCGCAGTTTTTGTTTGCCCGCCTTGACTCACCGCACACTTAGTGTACATTTACAATAAACAATATTACTGTAATTCTGCACTGTGCAATATACTGTACATACAATTCAAAACTAAGAGTACATATTTTATACAATGACCACTAACCCTTTTCGTATGAAGTTCTACGCAGACATCTTTTAGTATGACAGAATTCCTAATGGGTCACTGTCGTCTTCTGTAAGGAATCCGTCCGATAACTACAGTAACCCGGTAATATTTACCCCATTTTCTACTTCAATGGGTTATTAAAATGACAAATTTGTAGGTAATTTGTATTTTTCCTAACTATACAAACCTTAGCTATTTAATATGGGTACGTAATTACTTTCGGCGTAGCTGAAATGACGAGCCATTAGAATTTTAACGAGTTTTTGGGGTAGGGAGGGTAGCTTGCTACCTCACCCCCCTGACACACACCTATGATTGAGCTCACTTTGCTTAGAGGTAGGACTTCACGGGGGATAGGGCTGGTGGGCAAGTTTGATTAAATAGCTAAGGTTTGTATAGTTAGGAAAAATACAAATTACCTACGAATTTGTCCTTTGTTCCGTCTCTGAAATATAAACCACGCTATTTAACATGGGTGACTCACCCCTTAGGAAGGGTGGTAAGTCCCGGCCAGTACTGGCTTTTGGCTTTGCCTGGGAACTCAGAACCTGAGTGTGTCAGTACTCAATAGTAAAGAGTCCCTGCACCTCGCTGGCTTCTTGCTGTGTAAGTGCTGCAGCCTATATAAGCTGTGTGTGAAGGTATGAAGAGTGACATGTCCTAGGAAGTTGACCTGAAGTTTTTTAGATGGAAACTTTAGGCTAGGACTCTCCCAATACCCCCTCGTCAGGGTATGGGTACATGACAGTATTAGCTTAATACTAGGAACACAAGGAAGCATGGTTTACCTGCAGTGGTTCGAGGTCAGCTGAGCAAGAAACCCAGAATGCTGCTTTCCCCAAGAAAGGGGAGGACGAAGAAAAGAATAAGGGCCAGACAAACCTTTTCATTCATGCAGACTAACAATGCCCTCAACCTTCTGCTACTTATCCATTAAGGAGCCTGAGGTTTTAAACCAGCTGTTGTGCAGCCACCACAGGGCCGATAGAGAACGTATCGAGTCTCCTGTGTGTCACGTCTTGCAGGTAGTGGGCTGAGAAGGTCGTCTGACGCTTCCACACCCCTGCTTGTAAACTTGTAAAACCTGCGTCACTGAATACAGTAGTTCTTTTTGAAGGCCAGGGACGTAGCTACGCCCCTGACATCATGTGCTCTAGGGTGATGTGACGGAGGAGGGTCAGGATTCAGGGACAGATGGATTACCCTACGAATCCATGCCGAGATGCTATTCTTGGTGACCCTCCTCTTTGTTCTCCCAGTGCTCACAAACAAAGCTTGCACCTGGGGACGAATTGCAGCCGTTCTCTTGAGATATAGCCTCAGACTCCTTACTGGGCACAGTAGGAGATGGTCTGGGTCATCTGTTACAGAACGAAGACTCGAAATCCTGAAAGAGTTGAACCGAGGGTCCGGCACTCCCGGATTCTGAGTCTTAGCTACAAACTCAGGGAGGAATCTGAACGTTACCTTCCCTCATCCCCTTGAATGGGCGATGTCATACGAGAGACCATGAAGTTCGCTGACTCGCTTGGCCGAAGACAAAGCTAGCAGGAACACCGTCTTCCAAGTAAGGTGGCGATCTGAAGCCTGGCATAATGGTTCGTAGGGAGGTCTCTTAAGAGACCTGAGAACTTGAACCACGTTCCATGGAGGAGGTCTCACTTCCGACTGAGGGCAGGTAAGTTCATAACTCTGTATGAGTAGTGAAAGTTCCAGCGAGGAAGAAATGTCCACTCCTTTGAGCCTGAAGGCTAGACTTGAGGCTGAGTGATAGCCTTTCACTGCCGAGACTGAAAGGCGCGTTTCTTCCCGCAAATATACGAAGAACTCCGCTGTTGCAGGAATAGTGGCATCGAGAGGAGAGATACCCCTTCCACGACACCAACCACAGAAGACTTGCCACTTTGCCTGGTAGACCCCTGCGGATGAGCTTCGCAGGAGTCCAGACATCCTGTTCGCAACTTGTTGCGAAAATCCTCTCTCAGTGAGGAGATGCTGGATAGTCTCCACTCGTGAAGTCAAAGCGAAGCCAAGGCTTTGTGAAAGATGTTGGCGTGTGGTTGTTTGAGTAGCTTGTGTCGTGGAGGATGTTCTCTTAGAAGCTCCGTCAGGAGTTGCAGAAGGTCTGGAAACCATTCCGCGTGATGCCATAGCGGAGTTATCAGGGTCATCGAGAGATTGACCAATATTCTGGTCTTATTGAGCACCCTTCTCATCAGACAGAACAGGGGAAAGGCGTACACATCGACGTTGTCCCACCATTGTTGAAAGGCATCTTGCCAGAGTGCCTTGGGATCCGGGACTGGGGAGCAGTACAGCGGGAGCTTGAAGTTCAGCGCTGTAGCGAACAGATCCACAGTCGGGGAACCCCACAAAGTCAGGACTTTGTTGGCTATTTGATGATCCAAAGACCACTAGGTACTCACTATTTGCGTCGCTCTGCTCAGACTGTCGGCGAGCACATTCCACTTGCCTGGAAGGAAGCGAGCTGAAAGTGAGATCGAGTGGACTTCAGTCCATCTCAGTATCTCTACTGCAAGATGGGATAGCTGTTCTGAAAAGGTACCTCCCTGCTTGTTGATATAAGCCACTACTGTGGTGTTGTCGCTCATCACCAACACAGAGTGGCCTGCCAGGTATTGTTGGAACTGTTGAAGGGCCAGGAATACGGCCTTCATTTCTAGCAGGTTTATATGGAGGCACTTTTCTGATTCTGACCACAGGCCTGAGGTCCTGTGGTTCAGAACGTGGGCCCCCAACCCTTTCTTTGAGGCGTCCGGAAGCAGCATCAAATCCGGTGGGAGGACGAGAAGATCCACAACCTTTCGAAGGTTCTCGTCTGCCACCCACCACAGAAGGTCCGTCTGTTCCGCAGGACACATGGGGATCATGACGTCCAGGGAATCGTGTCCATGATCCACCGGGACTTGAGTCGCCACTGGAGATATCTCATTCTGAGGCAACCATTGGGAACTAGATGGGCCAGGGATGAAAGGTGACAGAGGAGACGTAACCACAATTGGGCTGGAAGCTCTTCTCGTCTGAGGAAAGGACTCGCGACCCTCCTCATTCTTGCTATCCTGTCGTCTGATGGGAAGGCTTTGTGGATATTGGTGTCTATGATCATGCCTAGAGTGGGCAGCAGAGAAGACTTCTCGAGATTTACCATGATCCTAGATCTTGGCAATGTCCGAGAAGTTTGTCTCGGTGTTGAAGAAGGGCTGCCTCCGAGTCTGCTAGGATCAGCCAGTCCTCCAGGTAACGGAGGAGATGGATGCCAATCCTGTGAGCCCACGACGATATTAGGGTGAACACTCTGGTGAACACCTGCCGTGCTGTGTAGAGACCGAAACACAGCACCTTGAACTGGTAAACCTTGTTGTCTAGGCAGAATCTCAAGTACTTCCTCGAAGACGGACGGACTGGGATCTGGAAGCACGCGTCCTTCAAGTCCAGCATGCCCATGAAGTCTTGCGGTCTCGCTGCAAGTCTGACTGTGTCTGCCGTCTCCATGCTGAAAGGGGTCTGCTTGACAAACCTGTTCAGAGCTGAGAGGTCGATGACTGGTCTCCAGCCTCCAGACGCCTTCTTTACAAGAAAGATTCGACTGAAACAGCCTGGGGACCCATCGACTACCTCTTGGAGAGTGTCCTTCAACATGGTCTCGACTTCTGCCCGAAGGGCTTGCCCCCTTGCCGATCCCATGGCAAGGGAGCTCAATGACACTGGATCCACTGTCAGGGGAGGTAGAGATGTCGTGAACTGGACGCGATATCCCTGACTCATCACGGAAATTGTCCAGGAATCGGCCCAGAGTTGCTGCCACCTTCTCGCGCAACTTTGTAGGCATCCCCCACTGGTGGACAAGCAGGGAGACTGCCAATCCTAGCGCTTGCAGCCTCGTCCGCTCCCTCTAGGATTCTTTCCTCCCCTGGAAGACTTTTTGCCTTTCTTGACCTCGACAGGAAATGGCTTAGACACCTTTGTCTTTGCTGCAACTGCCTTTTTCGTACTCTTGGTAGGACGTGATTGCTGGGTCTCTGGGGGTTTGTAGGGCCTCGATGTTAGGGCCATGTAAAAGGGAGTCCTGGTTGGACTTCCTCCACCTCTCAGCTGCCTGCTCCACGTCCTTAGGCTCAAACAAGTTCTTACCCAAGACGGAAGAATGTCTGAGCCTGTTGATGTCGGTACTGGGGACCTTCTGGTGGAATCTCTCAGACACCGCATCTCAACGTTTCAAGGTGGTATTAGCCCACAAGCTCGAGACTTGGTGGGCTAGAAACCGTTTCAAGGAGGTATTAGCCCACAAGCTCGAGACTTGGTGGGCTAGAAACTCAATAGTATGAGTGCCTGAGAGCAAGAAGGTCTCCAAGGCCTTCCTGGTACTCTCTTTGGACAAGTCCTCAGATCGTAACAGGATGCCCAGAGACCCGAGCCAGATGTCCTGCCATGAAGCTGCCTGCATGACACACTTCCCCACCTTCTCCTGGCTCAGGATCTCCATTGCCGAGTACGAGACATGCCGGTTGGAGAGTCTCTCTAGAGGGACTCGCCCAGTAAGCTCTTCTAGAGAGTGGTGTAAAGGAAGAGCTTAACAAGTCTCCTCCAAGGTCTCGAAGTACCTCCTCTGATGGACACGAGAAGGCAGGAGGAGTTTGTTACCGGTGCTGGATCGGCTGGAGGAGGCAAGCTCGGAGAGCTGGCCTTCAACCTTGTCCCTGGCACACTTAACCCCCTGCGACCAGGGCAAAGCCACACTGGCCCTCAAGGATTTTTGAGTACCGAAGACTCGGTCCAAGACCGTGTCTTTGCCCTCACGAGGGGGAATCTCTGGATCCATAAACCCATTTAGATTCCTCATAAGGGTCAGAACCTGTCAGAACGCACATTCTGATTCCTGCAGTTCTCCTCCTGAAGGGCTGGCAGCAAAGTCTCCTGTCCACAGAGGCTCTTCCTAGGGGGACTCGTGGACATTCTCTGAGGGTTTGGCTGGCTCCAGTCTAATCCTTGATGAAGACTTCGGCAGAGTCTTAGAGTCCTTCGACTCCCTCCTGGGAGGGATACAGGACTCCAATAGTGATGGTGGAAGGCTCTTCTCAACCCCTACCTGAGAAGACTTCTCGGGGTGATGTGGGGTTTCCCCCATTGGTGCGATAGGGGAACGACCCGCCTCACCTGACTCCCAGAGAACGGAAAATCCTCGTCCGCAGGGGAGGGAAAGGAAGTCTGGGGGGGGAGAGGGGGCCTTCCTCAAGGATTTCCAAGGAGTCAGCTTCGCCCTTGGAGAAGTTACCACAGTAGATACTCCGCTCTTCCTCTTCAGGGGAGACGAAGCCGCCAATGATTTATGACCAAGCTCAGAGAAAACAGGCTTAAAAGCCTGCACGAGAGCTCTGATGATGGTCCCAAACCAAGGCTGCTGACTGACAGTCGCCCTGTCAGAAACTCCCACTGGAGGGAGGGGGATCGTTCGATCCCTAGGAGGAGTTGCCAAACGAGGGTTCGCCTGTAAAGAAACTGAAGAAGAAGAGTCCTTGGACCTAACCGGAAACCTCCCTTCCTCCGACGAGCGCGCTGTTCTGCGCTTGCCGGGGGGGAGGGGGGACGTGACGACGATGACCTGGCCGCACGATGTACTGCAGCCTCACGTGTGGGGTCGTGCTGGGGATGGCGCGCGAGGGCAATGGCGAGGGTGAGCGATGGCGCGCAGAGGCATAGACTGGCAATGACAGGGGGTACGCAGGAGGCTGGATGAGCGCTCGCGCGCGCGAAGGCGATTGTTCGCGTGCGCGTGGGCGCGCAGTATCCTACCGAAGAGCACGTGAGGGCGATAACGTTGGGCGCACGCGCGCAGGAAATACAGTATATCCCTTGCACGTGGGCGAGCGGTGCGCACATCTGGCTGGAGAGACGGGCGTGCAGGGCGCGCTTGCGCAACCTCGCGGGCGCGCAATGCTATCGCGCAGGTGAGCACTGGCGAGCAAGGGAAGAGGTTACTCTCACCACTGCGCCCAGATCCGAAGATCTTGGGCGTGCCTGCCTCGCAGGAGAACGTGGGCGCGCATGGCGCGCATCAGGATGAGGGCGTGCAGAGGTGCACTAGCGATCTGGAGAGTGTTGGAGTCCTGGTGATTGCCTGTGCGCTATCTCAGGAGATTCCAGTCCTGTGCGCTGGTGCGCTGTTGGGCGTTGGCGCGCTGTTGCGTGCTGGCGCACTGTTGCACACTGGCGCGCAGGAGAACGCTGAGGGTCTGGAGAGCACTAGAGGTCCGTTGAGCGCCTGTGCGCTATCTCAGGAACCTCCATCAAAGTGCACTGGCGCGCAGGTGAGCGCTGGGACGCTATATAAAGGTTTCTCTGCTGGTGCCCGCTTGCCCTTACCAGCGCGCTGAAGACCTGGAGAGCGCTGGGGTCCAGTGAGTGCCTGTGCGCTATCTCAGGAATCTCCATGGCAGTGCACTGGTGCGCAGGTGATCGCTGACGCGCAGGTGAGCACTTGCACGCTATTGCAGGAACCATAGTAGGAGCGCGCTGGCGCGCAGTGGAATCCTGGTGCACAATGTCAGGAACAACTGCTTGTGCGCGCACGCGCACAGATGAACTCTGGCGCCCTAAGACAGGAACTTCTGCAGCAGGAGACTGTTAGCGAGTAGGGGATACCTGGCGCTTAAGGGACTTAGGCACCAATTTGTGCTCACGCCCTTTATGCCCCGAAGGGACCGTTGCCCGTCTTATAACAGGATGAGAAGACGCCCACAGAGCATCGGCAGCCAGGAATGATGACGGCAGGTCCGCAGGTCTGGTGGGTAGAAGTTCCACGTGCCCTTTGTAAGGACGACCTTCCACCGAAGGATATCGCGAACGATCTACGGATAGGTCCAAGGATGTAGCTGGCAGGGTCGGTGAACGACGGTGAGGTTCTTCTGCGAAGGACTGCGAAGATGACGAGCCGAAGAGGCGCCTTGTAACACCCTTGCGAGGTGAAGGAAGACCTCTACGGCGAAGGGGAAGGCGAGCCTTCCGCCCTATACACCCTCTGGGGGCCGTGGGGTCAGCGGGCTGACCATCAGCAGTCCTCCAAAGAGGAGTCTCTATGAGTGAACTCCCCCGAGGGAGAGAATCACCGGCAGAAGAGACCGTAGGACTTAGCTCCTCCCTCGAAGGATGTTCGGAGGGGGGAACTAAGCCTTCAGCTACAGCAGCAACATCAGGAGCAGAGGTTTGAGACAACTCATCGGAAGCCTCTGCCACAACAACGTCGACGATAGACAGAGGATCGATCTCTGCTACCGTCGGCGACTGTTTGATAGCTGCTCCCAACTTGATCATGTCAAACAGGGCTTCCTTAGAGGGCAAACCTTGAAGCCCCAAGGAAGCCCAAAGCTGTAATAAATCATTATTAGATACAGGCATGACAATATCCTCCTCCAGGGGAGAAGGAGGAGCTGCCTCGCTATGGGAGGCAACTCCCTCTCCCACACCCCGGGATCGGTCAACAGAACTATGGTCTACGCTACCACTCGATAACTTCTCGGGAGAAACTGATAGAGTGGGAGCTTCGGAAGAGGTTTGGTCCACAAAAGAAGAGTCCTTGGGATTTTCTATTTTCAAAGAAACCTTTGAAGGAGAAATATCCCGTTTGGACTTTTTCTTCGGCACCGAGAAAACCTCTCCCACTAGGAGGTAGACCACTCCCTACACTCACCACAAACATTATCTCTGTCACACCGTTGGCCCCTACAATAAGGACACAAGGTGCAGGGATCCGTGTCGACCGCCGACATAAACGTGCCATAAGGGCGGTCAGGTAAGCTAGGACACTTACGCATAGAAGCCGACTTCAGACACTGTCAAAGGAAAACCAAAAGAAAGATCAGTAATGGCTGTCCAAAAGAGGCGAGGATGAAAGCAGACACGTCCGTCTGCCACCCGAGCCAAGAGCAAAGTGAGCTCAATCACAGGTGTGTGTGTGTGGGGGGGGAGGGGTTAGCAAGCTACCCTCCCTACCCCCCGCTAACTAGCGGTGGGGCAATAAACCCTTGTTAAAATTCTAATGGCTCGTCATTTCAGCTACGTCGAAAGTAATTACCCATATTAAATAGCGTGGTTCGTATTTCAGTTACGGAACAATTAAAAAATAATGAGAAAAGGATCGTTAGTAACGTTAAAATAATTGCGGAAACGCATACAGCCACAATATCAACCAAACAAAACACACCTGTCTTCTTATGAAATGAATCAGATATCAGCCATTTTGCTTGAATTCAATCATCATCCAATAGCAAACAAAGTACAGTAGCACAAGACTGATATTTTACATTATACCCTTTTTCACTATGGAGGACAGATCTTCAAGAAAATATATAGCCAACTATAAGCTCGCAAGCTGTAAATGAAGGCGAAAAAACAAACCATATTCATAGCCGCTATTCTGTTTGGAATCGGCGAAAACTGTCTGTAACTAGGAAATAAGAAGGAAATATGGTGGGAAACTATGGATGCGTAAATTGCATACTCTAATTAAATGTATTTAGAGGATAACATTACAAAGTGTATGAAAAACGAGAATATAGTTTCATTATAACATGATATAAATAATTTCCCAAGCTTGATAATCAAGCCCTACAGAGCTAAAAACTATAAAATATTGTGCATCGGCAACATGAATAACACTCCAGTTAACAGATATTCTAATTGCGTACAGAATTGTTTGTTAATAGGGTAGTAGTTTGGAAGGATGACTTTAAATCATGTTAGCTCATTTTAATTATAGTATACAGTATAGTTTTGTTAAAGTAAAATAATGTTTACCGGTAATTTTATCTTTATCTATTCATAGTACTCAGGCTTGCTAATTATTGTTTTCCCAGAATTAAAATAACCATTATTTTGGAGTAAATGGAGAGCGTGGTGTTGTAAACAATTACCATTTAATATTACCTTAATAGGTATAATATTTATAAAATAAAATAAAACATTTAAAATTATATTTTCATAATAAAATAAATTTTTTAATATACTTACCCTCTGGTTATATAAGGGGTCAAGTCCCTGGACGCCTCGGCAGGAAATTCAAAATCTCTTGCGCAGCTTAGCGCAGATATGCCAGGTGTACCCCAGCGCCCTCGGGGTACAACAGGTAGAACTATCCTCAACCAATTCAGATTTTCCATGCCCCATGGTCTCTAGACGGGAGGAGGGTGGGTCTAAAACTTATATAACCAGAGGGTAAGTATATTCAAAAATGTTATTTTCATTAGTAAAATAAATTTTTGAATATACTTACCCGATAATCATGTAGCTGTCAACTCTGTTGCCCGACAGAATTCTATGGAGGGATACGCCAGCTATCACAATACTAGAAGGGGGTGTTCTTACCAGCGCCACCTGTGGCCAGGTACTCAAGTACTTCTTGTTGACACCTCCTCAATTATTCCTCGGTCCCACTGGTTCTCTATGGGGAGGAAGGGAGGGTCAATTAAATCATGATTATCGGGTAAGTATATTCAAAAATTTATTTTACTAATGAAAATAACATTTTTCAATATTAAACTTACCCGATAATCATGTAGCTGATTCACACCCAGGGGGGTGGGTGAAAACCAGTGTACAAGATTAAAGGATAGCTAAGTATCCCATATTTCATATAACAGTTATCTCAAATAACAATGAAATAATAAGTACCTGGTAAGGAAGTCGAATTGAACCGTTACTCTGTCTCTTTTTTAAGTTCGTCTTCCTTACTGAGCGCAGCGTTCCTCTTGGAGGCTGAATCAACCCAAAGGTGCTAAAGTATACAGGGCTGCAACCCATACTAAAGGACCTCATCACAACCTTTAACCTCGGCGCTTCTCAAGAAAGAATTGACCACCCGCCAAATCAAAAAGGATGTGGAAGGCTTCTTAGCCGACCGAACAACCCATAAAAAGTATTCAAGAGAAAGGTTAAAAAGTTATGGAATTATGGGAATGTAGTGGCTGAGCCCTCGCCTACTACTGCATTCGTTGCTACGAATGGACCCAGGGTGTAGCAGTACTCGTAAAGAGACTGGACATCTTTGAGATAGAATGATGCGAACACTGACTTGCTTCTCCAATAGGTTGCATCCATAACACTCTGCAGAGAACGGATCTGTTTGAAGGCCACTGAAGTAGCCACAGCTCTCACTTCATGTGTCCTTACCTTCAGCAAAGCAAGGTCTTCTTCCTTCAGATGAGAATTTGCTTCTCTAATCAGAAGCCTGATGTAGTAAGAAACTGAGTTCTTAGACATTGGTAGAGAAGGCTTCTTGATAGCACACCATAAGGCTTCTGATTGTCCTCGTAATGGTTTTGACCTTCTTAAATAGTACTTAAGAGCTCTAACAGGGCAAAGTACTCTCTCTAGTTCGTTCCCCACCATGTTGGACAGGCTTGGGATCTCGAACGACTTAGGGCAAGGACGGGAAGGAAGCTCGTTTTAGCCAAAAAAACCGAGCCGCAAGGAACATGTAGCCGTTTCAGATGTGAAACCTATGTTCCTGCTGAAGGCGTGGATCTCACTTACTCTTTTACCTGTTGCTAAGCACACGAGGAAAAGAGTTTTTTAATGTGAGGTCCTTAAAAGAGGCTGATTGGAGCGGTTCAAATCCTGATGACATTAGGAACCTTAGGACCACGTCTAGATTCCAGCCTGGAGTGGACAACCGACGTTCCTTTGAGGTCTCAAAAGACCTAAGAGGTCCTGTAGATCTTTGTTGGAGGAAAGATCCAAGCCTCTGTGGCGGAAAACCGCTGCCAACAAACTTCTGTAACCCTTGATCGTAGGAGCTGATAGGGAGCTTACGTTCCTTAGATGTAACAGGAAGTCAGCAATCTGGGTTACATTGGTACTGGTTGAGGAAAACTGCATTGGCCTTGCACCAGCTTCGGAAGACTTCCCATAAAGACTGATAGACTCTGAGAGTGGATGTCGTCCTTGCTCTGGCAATCGCTCTGGCTGCCTCCTTCGAAAAGCCTCTAGCTCTTGAGAGTCTTTCGATAGTCTGAAGACAGTCAGACGAAGAGCGTGGAGGTTGGGAGTACCTTCTTTACGTGAGGTTGACGCAGAAGGTCCACTCTAGGAGGAAGAGTCCTGGGAACGTCGACCAGCCATTGCAGTACCTCAGTGAAACATTCTCTCGCGGGCCAGAGGGGAGCAACCAACGTCAGCCGTGTCCCTTTGTGAGAGGCGAACTTCTGAAGTACCCTGTTGACAATCTTGAACGGCGGGAATGCATACAGGTTGAGATGGGACCAATCCAGCAGAAAGGCATCCACGCGAACTGCTGCTGGGTCTGGAATCGGAGAACAATACAAGAGGAGCCTCTTGGTCGTCGAGGTAGCGAATAGATCTATGGTTGGCTGATCCCACAGGGCCCAAAGTCTGCTGCAAACATTCTTGTGAAGGGTCCACTCTGTGGGGAAGACCTGACCCTTCCGGCTGAGGCGATCTGCCATGACATTCATATCGCCCTGAATGAGCCTCGTTACCAGCGTGAGCTTTCGATCTTTTGACCAAATGAGGAGGTCCCTTGCGATCTCGAACAACTTCCTCGAATGAGTCCCTCCCTGCTTGGAGATGTAAGCCAAGGCTGTGGTGTAGTCGGAGTTCACCTCCACCACCTTGTTAAGCTGGAGGGACTTGAAGTTTATCAAGGCCAAATGAACTGCCAACAACTCCTTGCAATAGATGTGAAGTGTCCTTTGCTCCTGATTCCATGTTCCCGAGCATTCCTGTCCGTCCAGTGTCGCACCCCAGCCCGTGTCCGATGCGTCCGAGAAGAGACGGTGGTCGGAGGACTGAACAGCCAATGGTAGACCTTCCTTGAGAAGAATGCTGTTCTTCCACCACGTTAGAGTAGACCTCATCTCTTCGGAAACAGGAACTGAGCCCGTCTCTAGCGTCATGTCCTTTATCCAGTGAGCAGCTAGATGATACTGAAGGGGGCGGAGGTGGAGTCTCCCTAACTCGATGAACAGGGCCAGCGATGAAAGTGTCCCTGTTAGACTCATCCACTGCCTGACTAAGCATCGGTTCCTTCTCAGCATGCTCTGGATGCATTCTAGGGCTTGGAAGATCCTTGGGGCCGACGGACAAGTCCGAAAAGCTCGACTCTGAAGATCCATACCCAAGGAGACAATGGTCTGGGATGGAACGAGCTGAGACTCCTCAAAATTGACCAGGAGGCCCAGTTCCTTGGTCAGATCCATAGTCCATTTGAAAATCTCCAGACAGCGACGACTTGAGGGAGCACTTAAAAGCCAGTCGTCTGACGGAGCCGGACACAAGATCATGATACTGCTGCACAGTCTGTAAACTGTCAATCATGGGCAAGCGAGGAAGTACAGTGACAACCCGAATCTGTCTAGACTGTCTGGGTCGTACAGACAACTCCTTAACGGGTTGCTGAGGTTGCCCACTGCGTCACAACAAGTCCCTTCTGTTGGTTGTTGAACGTCTTCCCCGTGACACATTGACTCCGTAAACAAAAAATCCTCTAACAAGGACTAAGCTTGGACTGCATGTCATGCAACACAGCTCAAGGTCTATGGGAGCAGGTGTGGTAACAGACGGGATTAGCGGCTGAAGTGTAACCATTACCTTCCCTGTAAGCATGTTATGCTTAAATAAAAGTCCATAAGAGGTTATGCAGCTAAAGGCTCCCTCCAAATGACAGAGTCCTCAAGGGAATATCAGAAGGAGGGAGAAAAGAACTTTCTCATCTACAGGGACCTTATCCTAGAAAAGCTAAGTTCTCTGAGTGAGGGTTCACTGGTGCAAAGCAGCAGACTAGAAGGCAACGTTATGAAACTGCTTGACAGTCTAGTGAGTTGGCAACAACCCAAGATGTGTTGAGAAGCATGCGGTAAGGTATGCAGAGCATGATGTATGCAGAGTATGCTGTATGCAGAGCATGCTGAATGCAGAGCATGCTGTATGCAGAGCATGTTGTATGCAGAGCATGCTGAATGCAGAGCATGCTGAATGCTGAGCATGTAGGAAGTAGAGCCTGCTGTAAGCAGAGCCTGCTGAAAGGAAAGCAGAGCGTGTGCATGGCGTTTAACATTTCTCAGAAATTCCATGACCAGTGCTAGAGTGCTTAATGCATGCTTGCATGGGGTTGAACCATGGTATGCTGAACAGCAGAGTCAGAACGAGCTGGAACAACAACAGAGGTTTCCTCAACTTGAGGGAAAACCTGAGGTTCAGACTGCATAGGCTGAACAACAGACGGAGCAGAAGGCAGGTGCAAGGGTGAAGGAGGTTGACTCCTAGCAAGAGTTGCACCCAAGGATTGTACCAGCTAAGCGGAGGACGGAGGCGGAGTAGTCCGTTCCTGTTCCTGAGAGATGAGTGGAGCATGAGAAGGTTGAGGCTGCGCAGAACAAGGTAAAGTTCTAGCAAGCTGAGGCTCCTGAGGCGCAAGTGCATGGTGTAGATGAGCTTGCCTAGATGAGGGTTGAACTCGGTGCAGCGCTGGTTGAGCAGACAGACTCACGGAGGGGAGAGGTTGTTGTACCCCAACCGAGAGTTGCACCACTGGAGGAGCAGCAAGGGGAGGAGGAGGAAGAGTGTAACTCTCCTGATCCCAAAGCAAGGGTTGCCTTAAAGAAGGCTGAGGCTGAACAACACTGTGAACAGCAAACTCCGAAAGTGGTTCAACATCGTACGCCTGGCAGATGGAGCTGCGACTGGGTGCAGCGAGTGCAGGCGGGTGCAGCACAGGCTGAACGGGTGCAGGAGGTTGGTGCACCACCGGTGCAGGCGGGTGCAGCATAGGCTGAACGGGTGCAGGAGGTTGGTGCACCACCGGTGCAGGCGGGTGCAGCACAGGCTGAACGGGTGCAGGAGGTTGGTGCACCACCGGTGCAGGCGGGTGCAGCACAGGCTGAACGGGTGCAGGAGGTTGGTGCACCACAGGTGCAGGAGGTGCAACACTCTCAGCACGACACTCACGCATCAAGTCCGAAAGCTGTGCTTGCATGGACTGTAGTAGAGTCCACAACATCGTACGCCTGGCAGATGGTGTCGCGACTGGGTGCAGCGAGTGCAGGCGGGTGCAGCACAGGCTGAACGGGTGCAGCCGGGTTGTTGAACTTTACTTCGTACGTCTGGCATAGGTCTGGACTTTACGTTTAAGAGGTCTTGAGACCTGAGACCAGCGTAACTCTGCCTTTATTTTCTCCTCTAAATCTCTTCTGCAGACGAGCAAAATAAGGGCTCAATCGTCTGCGGGTGGGAGTGACGGTCTCGGTAAGACACGCCCACAACCACCGAGGATACTTCTGTGCGCCGATCAAGGCCTGCCGAACCCTTATGCCCTTCGACATTGCTTCTCCCCTGGGCTTGGGAGCTTGCAAGAGGTCCCGGACTGGGAGGACGACTGGCGCGCACAAAAGTACCCTCACGCATAACACTGACATACTTTGCGCTAATCACTTATCACTTTGATTTCTGTTTGCACTTATTTCACTGAACTCGAAACTTTAAGTGGTTTGTACCTGAAACACGCAATTCTATCCTTCTCAAAAGTTAGTAATTGCGAAAACAGAATTACAATGTAACAGAAAAATCTAATGAAAGAAAATTCAGTGGCTGGAAAGAGACTAAACACTAGATCACTCTAGAAACGTTTAGTTTCTTCCCCTAAAGAGACTAGGGATAAGAGCAAAACGATAACGACGTTACTCGTACGCCTGGCAGGCTTGAGGGAAACGTTTATCCTCTTTCTCCCTCCGTCTCTATCTCTCTCTCTCTCTCTCTCTTGACTTAGAACCTGAGAGAAGAGCCCAATCATATATATCGTTAAAACATATTATTGTTAAAGGAAAAAACTGAAATATTTCCCAAAAAGAAAAGTTCCTTATTAGGATCAAAACCATTAAGTTAAGAAAGAATGAACAAAACGCTAGACACGGTTACTCTTACTGCAATGTGAAACCGTGAACATTCTTTCTCTATCGTAACGATAGAGTGCAAGTTGAAACGTTCTGAACGTCAACAACTGCCGAGACAAACAAAACGTTAGTTCAACTTTGAAAAAGTACGAGACTATCAAAGAAATTCTTTCAAAGACCTTAAAATAGCATAATATGTTAACAGGTAAAACCGAAATGACGGGCTCACGATAATTAACTTCGGTACCAAGAAAAGACCGCCTACTATTAGGAAGGTCGAATATAAACAAATATAAAAATTAATTTTAATAAGTTTATAATAAAAGGAAGTTAATCGAAGAGGCCTATAAGAGGCGGAGAGATATAAAATAAATCTATAACTTTTGTTAAGCAAAATTAAGAAAAAGAGTCTATACTCTCTTAGACACCAACACTTCCGTCTAAGGGAAGGGTCGGCCATTGAAAGGTGAACGAGAGTTCATACTCTCTTCGTCACCAAAAATAATCCAATTAATTCCAAAAGCTAACTAAGCTAAAATAGAAGTTTCCAGTAAAGCGACAGCCGAAATCAAAGAGAAATACTTCACCAAAGTCGTGAAAATACTCCAAGAACATAAGCGTATCCCAGAACGTCTTGTCAGAAGCACGACAGAGGAATAATTGAGGAGGTGTCAACAAGAAGTACTTGAGTACCTGGCCACAGGTGGCGCTGGTAAGAACACCCCCTTCTAGTATTGTGATAGCTGGCGTATCCCTCCATAGAATTCTGTCGGGCAACAGAGTTGACAGCTACATGATTATCGGGTAAGTTTAATATTGAAAAATTTATTTTATTAGGAAAATATCATTTTCAAATATAAAACTTACTCGCTGGTTATATAATGGCTGATTGACACCCATTGGTGGTGGGTCAGAGACAGCTGCATAATTGGAAATTCACTTAAGAGTTACATAAACAACTTAAGCGGTTCTAACCTGATAAGGAAACTGACAGCAATGCTCTGCCTCATTTTGTCTGTTATCCTTAGGAGATCCAGTGATCCACTCGGGGCTGATGATCTCTAGGAGCTGTCAAACGGTACAACCACCTATAACATGACAGGACCTCAACTAATACCCTTGTTCCGGGCACTCTCTAGGAACAAAATGACCACCTGACTAGGTCACAGATTGCGGAAGATTGCCGAACAATCTTCACGTACAATCATAAAAATATATATAACAGTTCCAAGAGAAGAACAGGGGTACTAGGAATTTAGGGAAATGTAGTGGAGAATGTTTCACCTACTACTGCACTCGTTGTTGCAAGTGATCCCAAAACGTACACGTCTTCATAAAGAGACTGGACACGGTAAAAGTTATACAAGGCGAATACAAGATTACCCCTTCACAAGGCAGTATACACGATGCTTTGCAGAGAACAGTTTAGTTTAAAAGTTACACAAGTTTCTACAGCTCTAACTTTGTGAGGCTTTACTCTTTCAACATCTTATGATCTGTCACCCAACCGTGTGGAAGAACCTTTGTAATCAAAGTCTTTACGAGATGATAGAATGTTTTAGACATGGATAGCACAGGCTTCTTGACCGTGCACCCAAGAGTTATGAATAGACTCTTAACTTCTTTGTTCTTGTCCCAATAAAACTTCATCGTTTTAATCTGGCAAAAAACTCTTCTCAGCCCATCCCAAACCAAATTCGAGAGAATAGTGATCCCGAAAGATTTAGGCTATGGATGAGAAAGATATTTGTTAATGACCAAGAATCCAGGTTGCAAGGTACCTATGGCTTAACCAATGTGAAGTCCGTGTTCTTGCTAAAAGAGTGAACTTCACTGACTCTCAACTATGGTAGACTTACTCAGATTTTCTCCAAAGATAGGCCTTAAAAAGAAACCAAGTGTAAAGGGTCGGATCTGTCACTACCGCGTAACTCCAGAAACGAACCCTAAATTTCAGGCTGGCGCATCTTGCTGATGCCTCCAAGTCCTCTCAAATGATCTGAGAAGATCTATAAGGTCTCTATTAGATAGATCCAATCTTCTGCGTCTGAAGACAGATGCCCGCATACTCCTGTACCCTTTGATGGTCGAGGAGGAAAGAAAATGTGTTTTCTTCTAAGGTCTAAGAAAAAATATGCCACTTATGTTAGAGTTACCTAATGAAGAGCAGGCTCTAGCTCTACACCACTCCATAAAACACTCTAATTGGGTTGGAAAACCTTGAGGCAAATGTCCTTTGTACAAGCGAAAGCCTCAGCTGTTTCCTTCAAACAACCCTCTAGATCTTGGGGGTTTTCCGAAATACTGGAGGCAGCTAGACCTAAAGCTTGATGGTTTAACATAAAACGTTCGTGATCCTGACACGGGGAAAAGGACTAGAGACATGCTTCCAGCATGTACCCAGCATGGTTCCAGCATGAGTCCATTATAGTTCCAGCATGCTGACTACACTCAACATGTCGTGAGAGAATCGGGATCTAGAACCGCCTCCCAAAACTCGTCCATATCGGTTGCAAGAAACCAATATCAAAGGTAGGCTTGTTGAAAAGAAGCATAAACAACGTGAACCTCATGCTGTGAGGTTAAGACCTGATCGTGTGTAATCAGCGAGTGTTCAACAAACTTAAAGCCAAAGCTTGACACAAGGGAGCGTTAGCTGCGAAGCCAGAGAGACGCGAAGGAGACAATAGTCTGTTTATACTGCTGAAAGAAAAAAGACTTGAGTGTATGCGTCTAGCATGCGACCATAATGTCGCATGTGCTTGCATTGCCGTAAGGTGTCAGCGTGCTGTATGCGTTCACCTTGTCGTGTGGATACAGCGCTGTGTGTGTGCCCCGTTTGTTGTAAATCTACAGCGTGCTGCGTGGGGGCGACAGCATCTCGTCTGGTCATTCACGGAAAGACGGAACTGATTGCCGAGAGTTGTCCGCGTGTAGGATGCGTCCGCATGAGTGAGAGTCACGCGTCCCGCAGACCGCGAAAATGGGACAACTTGTTGAAAGGATCAACTTTGACTGTCAACGTCCAACATACGACCAGACTGGCGTCAGCGTCTGCGTGAGGGCAAGACCAAAACTTGCGTCTGTGTCTGCGTGACGTCTGCCGTAAGAGAGAGACCAGATTCTACAAGCAAAGCATCCTCTCTAACGCTTCTCGTAATACGAGCATATCTCTGCGAGGAAGCGTTACTAAGCATCGGAGAACTATGCCTTCTGACGTTGATCGGAAAACCATTTCTTTGATCTCTGGTAGTCCTTAGATTCTTTAGGAGAAAATTTTCTCCCCCAGAGAATCGTAAACGCTAAACACAGTTGAAATAGACCTCTTTTAGCTCAGACCAAATCTACACTCACGGGGTAGCAAGTGCGCCAACCTAAGCATGGGCGAAGGCCGGGAGAGAACATCAACCACAGTCCTGTGAGCGACCTGGGAGAGTCCCTATGACATTTCAAGCGCGCCTTGTGCGCGAACTGAACGTATCCAATGCTGTGAGATACCGTCAACAGTAGTCGCTATTCCTCAGAAGAAAGTAATAGACCTTTCCACAAGCTGGGGGAGGGGAAGAAGTGTGAACAGAAGCAAACTGAGCACCTTTTCTTCTGAAGAACTGTGTCTCTTACACGATTCTGGTGCTAACACGTCGCCTTCTTCCGAAAAGAAAAAACTTCTGGCGAACGTTAGATACTGCAGGATAAGTTAATAGAAAACATACGACTCCTGAAAGGTCTAGGACAAATTGATAGGTGACTACCAAGTCTAGGTTTTGCGTCCTTCGATGAGGGCAAAGTCTTTCCTCCCTGAAAGTGAGTCAGAATCCAGAGGAAGAGCGAGGATCGTATGTGACTTGTCTGACTTCCGCTTTTCTCGCGGAAGAAAAAACACACTCAATTGCTTCCTGTTTAAGCATCAAAACACGTTTGCTGCGAAGGTAAGT
This sequence comes from Palaemon carinicauda, assembly GCF_036898095.1. Taxonomy (NCBI): domain Eukaryota; kingdom Metazoa; phylum Arthropoda; class Malacostraca; order Decapoda; family Palaemonidae; genus Palaemon; species Palaemon carinicauda. Next base: position 130,286,871 of record NC_090740.1, on the reverse strand, counting down.
TCTGTTCGCGTGCATACATGACGTGTAACTTCCTAGTCTGGAAGACAGGGAAAACGTAGGATGTCATTCTCGTCAGGGATGACATAGCTCGCCAATCATAGGCGAAGAAAAGAGCATTACTGTACTTCATCATTCCAAAGTGAAGAAAGTAAGTCTTGGATTGCATCAACAATATTGCTCGGCGGAACAGACGTTTAATGCACAAGGTCCGCGAAGAACCCCAACCTACCGACCTTCCTTCTCCCAAGGGTTGGAACATAAGGAAGAGATATAGGACTAGGGGCAAGGTGAACACGAACAAACACCTCCTCCAGAGCACTGCGCTATGTTTACGAGTCACTAACAAGAGCGGTTTAAAAACATAATACCTTAAATCATAAAAGATCTGCCCGTGGTGGGAGATATACTTTTACGTTTTATTCTCATAAAGGCCTTAATGCCCTTTCTGTTGTTACAGCTGCAAGCGCTGTATCAATCTCTACAGTAAGGTTCGTTATTTTCCTGAGAATGATTTAATGTTAATTTATTAATTCATTTTACCATTAATTTACTAGGCCATCGTTTCCTAAAGGAGCCCTTTGGGTTAAAGCATCTTGCTTTCCCAACTAAGATTGTAGCTGGCTTGTAATAAAAAAATAAATAAATAAATAGCGACACCATCAACTCAACTAGCGAAAACTCTGATGTCGGAACGAGGAGCAGCAGGTAAAAAATATTAGGGAAACTTTAGAAAATTCTCATGAGTTTCTGAAAGTTATTCCCATCCTTTTACAATCTCTATCCTAGGAAGAGAAGTCTTGATTCTTAGGAATCCACTCCTTATGATTCTGAATTCAGACCTCAATACTTAGAGGTTTTAATTCTAGTTCTCACAACCAAGAGTTAGCCCAGCCGGCCTTGGTCCGAGAATAAAATATCTTTCTAGTTAAGATTTATTTCTTAATATAGCGCCTGGAGCAACATTAACTTAACACTAGACGTTCATGGTCAGGTAGACATCAAAGTTTATTGTCATAGGTAGCGAAGCGTCCACCCCGACGCTGAAGCGTCCACACAGATTCTGAAGCGCCCACACTAGCGCTTACTCGTCCACACTGACGCTGAAGGGTCCATACTGACGCTGAAGTGTTCATACTGACACTAAAAGCGTCCACACTGACGCTGAAGCGTCCACACTGACGCTGAAGCGTCCACACTGACGTGGCGCTTCGCTCCATTCCGTCGACGTTCTGTTTCCGTTGCCGCACCGTTCCGATGACGCTTCGCCGGCTCTGCTGCCTGGCTAACGTCGGCACGTCTGTATAGACTGATACTAGGTGCTATGAGCAGTCGGTTTGCGTTGAACAGGTAATCGAAGTAAAGCATCCACTTTCCCCCACCATTGAACATTGCGGTTGGTAGGCCGCCTGTGCGACAACAAGTCGTCACAGTTAAAGACACGACGCCTGTGCGACCGTGTCAAAGACCGGAATCGAGACACCCAACCGCACTATTAACGGCAGGCTGAAAAGACTGCATAAACGAAGATAGATGCTGTTTCATGCCTAACTATAAAGATCAAGGATCAACCTTAAGCGAAACGTATTTAGCATTAACTTCGTCGAGCCATAGCGCTTGCCACTCTCGAGAGACGACACCCATCTGGTGGAGGTGGCGGCACTGCGTCTGCGACGCATGAAACGTAACCCACGCAGAACGAATCTAATTTTGTTTTCAGCTTAGCGCCTTTGAAAACACTAATACCTCGCTTTATCTATAGCGATGGTGAGCTTTCTGGTGATCGACAGAAAACGCTCGAGAGGACTTCAGTTCGGGTCTTAAAAGACTGTAACGCCTGGTTACCCTCTCGATTCCTTTCGCCGTTTAACTTAAGGCTGTGACATCATCAATGGACGAGATGTTTAACTTTCATCATATGCTTTCGCGAGGTTTAAAACAGGTCGATAAACCTTTTAATCTTACCTTTTAAGTTATAAATACGTAAACACATTTCAAATAAAAGAAAAAAGCAAAAGCCTAAACTAAAAAAACATTAATACATCACCAAATAACGTCTAAACAGAGTAAAAAGTGAGAGAGAATTTCCAATAGAACCGACGGCCATGCGGCAGGGAAAAATCTGAATTGGTTGAGGATAGTTCTACCTGTTGTACCGCGAGGGCGCTGGGGTACACCTGGCATATCTGCGCTAAGTTGCACAAGAGATTTTGAATTTCCTGCCGAGGCGTCCAGGGACTTTAGCCATTATATTACCAGCGGGTAAGTTTTATATTTAAAATTAAGGAATTCCAATAAGAGATGAATCATCACTCGTATTCACTGGAACATTTACACTTAATATACAAACAATCTTAGTACAGTATTCCACTACGGAAACAACAATACATAGAATCGTGTGCTACATCAATTCGTATAAACATTAAGTGAAATATAACTTCCTTTAATCTCTGACTAAGGAAAAATACTGACAGGATCAATTAATTTCAAAATAAAATGTTACTTTTATATAGTACAACTAAAAAACTTGAGAAGTAAGAAGAATGTACTATTCATAAAAATCTCTACGAAATATTGTAATATTGTAACAATACTGATAACTAGGTAACAACTGAATGCTAGTTAATCTTTGCAAACAGATTGAAGATTACCTCAAGAAAACTATTAAGAAATTTTCTTAGATTAATAATCCTTTAATTAAGTTTATAACTTAATATGTCAAAAGAAAGTATCCACCTATAATTCTTTGTAAAAAGCAAGTCGGACTTATAGCCAATGACATAAGGCTGTGACATCATCAATGGACGAGATGTTTACCTTTCGTCCTATGCTTTCGTGAGGTTTCAAATAGGTCGAAAAACCTTTTAATCTTACCTTTTAAGTTATAACTACATGATCACAGTTCAAATAAAACAAAAAAGCGAAAGCCTAAACTCAAAAAAACGTTAATACATCACCAAATAACGTCCAAACAGAGTAAAAGCGAGAGAGAATTTCCAATAGAACCGACCGCCATAGCGGCAGGGAAAATCTGAAGAGGTTGGGTATACTGTAGTTCTACCTGTTGTACCGTGAGGGCACTAGTGTACACCTGGCATATCTGCAATAGCCCCGCGAGATTTTGAATTTCCCACCGAGGCGTCAGGGACGTTAGCCATTCTTATATAACCAGCGGGTAAGTTTCACATTTAAAATGTGAACATTGCATACATTATTATTGGATACAGTTAAGTGAAACGACAGTTTAATTAAAATTTGGTTTATTTGAAATACTACCACAGTAAATGGATATACTGTACAGTGCATAGCAATAGCTGGAACGAGGGGGGTGGTGGGAGAGGGAAGTGGCAAAAAGCAAGCACAGAGCAAAGGAGCGTGGGCTATTTGAAATCATCGCGCCGTTAGATTTTTTATCGTGAAAATTTGATTTTTTATCTAAGAGGTATTGCGGTTCTCTTTGTCGCATATAAGCGAAATCGCGAAGTATAAAGTCCCATACAACGAGGGTTGACTGTAATCATATTGGTTGAAAAAAGTGGGGGATAGGGTAATGCATAAAACGAGTTAAATTGGTTGATATGCATCAAAGGTATGTACCATGCACGTACGTGAGTAAAATCCACCCAAACTTAAATTGTTAGTACAGACCAACCTAAACCTGCTGGTTCCCACTGGATGACCACCGTTGTCAGTGGATATAATAAAGTATATTTCACCAACTGTTTATTTGCGATGAAAAAAAAAAATTCGTAGAAAATAATGTTTTCTATAGGAAAATCAACATTATTAGAAAATGTTATCCCAAACGCAACTATAATAACAGCAATATTGCTTGCTATCAATTACAGCAGAAACCATATACGGTGCCTTTTTAATTGTGTAGTTTTTAATTGTGTAGTTGGTTGGGACACCAGCCCAATAGGTAAAATTGGTGATGTGCCTTGCTTCTTGAAAATTACCATAATTATAGTTATGGACGCAGCAACATTTTGAACAGAAAATTGTTTATTCTGAAGTAAATAATGTGCTTTCACTATATTTGACCTTCATTTCAACAGCAAACAAACCGAAACCCATTAGACCGTCTAAGAATGGGGATATTTTTTAGAAATCTAATGGGTTTTGTTCCGCAGTGCGCTCGCTTCGCTCGTCGAACAAATGAAAATATCAAGCTCCTATATACTTGCAAGGGGTACACACTGAGTTGCGCTCGCTAACCCCCTGGATTATTATTTCTTAGATAATCAAGTTTTTATTTGCAGTCAAAAGAAGTATCATTCTCAACGAAAACGGTCTTTTTTTCCTAAAGGAAGCACCTGTTTTCTAGTAGAAAAGCTTTTCCGTCCGTAACTATAATAACACCGCCAACTATTCCAAATGTAAACAAACAGGAACACTACCAAACCTAGAGTTTCCCCCCACCTAACCTAACCTTGGAGCCGTACCCATATCAACTTGCCTACAAGTGGGCCAAACCCTGAGAACCTCAATTCGACCGTCTATCCTTAGCTTACCCTAAGACATATCTCAATCTTGTGATTGCTTCCAACTGCATTCACTCGGACAAAGTAACACGAAATCAAAGTATTTCGTAAACCATAATAAAACTTAATTCATAATACAGTATCGTATTTCAGACAAGAATGCACATTATTCTCACAACTAAAATCGATTTGACAAGTTAAGAGAAAGTTTACATCTATCCCAAACAAACAACTACACATCTACCATATAGCCTATATATATATATATATATATATATATATATATATATATATATATATATATATATATATATATATAAAAACAAATACTTAACTTACTCTGGGGGAAATGCGTTAATTCAAATCACGGACACACGGGAGACAGACTGTAACACTCAATACAAAATTACTTCTTCTTCTTCTTCTTCCATTTTAGTAGGAGATCTGGCCCACTTCTTTGAGCCAATGTACACAGTTACTCATTGACTAATTGGCAGCAGCTTTTCTTCAACATAAAGTAAGGAAATCAACAACTACTTTACATCAAACGATGACTGAAATTGCTTTTATCTTTATATAAGAGTTCATATTTTCAGATTAGAAGCACGATTTTTCAGCACTGACAATAAGCTATACACAAATTAACACAATCTATCCAAGGTGCAACTTAAGAAATTACAAAAGATCATAAAACGAGGGGTAAGGGTAAGACAAAAGGTAACAGACCCCGAGAAAGGATGACCACATAAATGGGTGACATAATAATAGTAGTAGTAGTAGTAGTAGTAGTAGTAGTAGTAATATATATATATATATATATATATATATATATATATATATATATATATATATATATATATATATATATATATATATATATATTGTGTCAAAACCTCAATATTTCATATATGTTTATTTGCGAGAATATATTCACCAATAATCCTTCACAAGATCATCGGGCCAACTGTCTCCCTCTTCATATATATAGTGACTCGTGAGTCGACTTACCTGATGTGTGTGTCAGTTGGCCCTCAAAAGCTTCTGAAGAATGATGGATATATACATTCACCTAAGTGAATCTATCTGAGATATTGAGGTTTTTAAAATCAATTTATGTATACGCAGTTGATTATGGGCTTTAATAATATAATGTGTGTATTCGAAGCAAGGTAATCAACATAAAGAAAACAGAAGTATAGTAGCATAAAAAACCTGGAACCTATAAACTGTTCTTGGGTTCTTGCTCTTTGTACTTTCACACTTCTTCAATGTTAATATATATATATATATATATATATATATATATATATATATATATATATATATATATATATATATATATATATATATATACATATATATATTGGCATATTAATATTAGACTTTCCCCGGCATTCCCTATCACCTACATAGCTCCCTTATTTGGTCTTCTACTATCTCCTCAAGGAACTAATAATTTATCATCTAATGTCAAGATGTTATGAAACAACATTATATTTTTATACTCTATTCTATTTTCAACTAGCAATATTCCCGTCTCCGCTATTAACCCCCAATAAGGTGTGGTTGCAACCTGTTTAAATATTCCTATCACTTCTAGTTTTTTCATTTCGTTTATTACACCCAATGTTTCAATATTTGCAAACATTGTTTATACTACTACTGTCTCATAAATCTTGATTCTCACAAGCAATGCCAAATCTCATACTCTGTTGCTATCTCCATACTTCCTAACTTCTTACACCATGTATTCTATTTTTGTTTTCATTTTACTTAGGCTAAGATTATGGTGTCCCTTTTCTGGGTAGGCCTACCATTCTCCTAGGTATATATATTCCTTAACTGTGTTTATCCTTCCATTTCTAAGCAATCTATAGGCCTTTCTAACTTATTACTAACACCGTTGATTGAACTATTGGTAAAATCCTTCAAGTCTACAATGTTCATTTTTGGTCGAATACACTTATGAAATGAAAAAGCACAAAATTTACCCAATATCCTTTAAATATATAACATGGTTAGAAATGACCACAAACGATTAAGTAACAAACATGATATCATTGACAATATCTCTTCAATTAACATGATTAAAGCTGATATTGATTGTCAGAGAGTTTAAAGGTAGCTGACGAACATCTGATTTGACGGGTAGGCCTACTGGTATCCGACAGAGGTCTTGTCAAAGTAGCTGATCATAGAAGTTGTTCAGATGGGCAATCTCCCTGCGTACTGACACTTGGTTGGTGCTTTGTATGTTTCGATTCAATTTGCTAAGTCAAACGTAACAAATCACCATCGCTCAATTAGGATGAACAGCCCGGAATCACCAAGGCTCTCTCTTCACACAGGCTAATACCATCATTTGCAAACACTGAGGCCGGCTAATTAACAAACAAAAAACTCCAAAATACTTCTTACATAGCATGCACAAACGCTGGGATGAGCGAAACAACTCATGGACAGGTATGACTGAACGGTAGAGATGAGAGCTGTGCGTTGAGTTGGGAGGTTGAATTTTACATTAGTTGATGCCCACGTCATGCTTCAATACCGCTTGTCATTGCAGCAGCTGAGGCTGCCTTCAGCCTCAGGTTCCGATACCAACCGGTACTGGATAACTCGGCCATTAACTAATAATTATACTTCGTATGTTATGGTCACTGTCCCAATACAACTGTTACAGCTCTCTCTCTCTCTCTCTCTCTCTCTCTCTCTCTCTCTCTCTCTCTCTCTCTCTCTCTCTCTCTCTCTCTCTCTCTCTCTCTCTCTCTCTCTCACATATACATATACATACATATATATATATATATATATATATATATACATATATATATATATATATATATATATATATATATATATATATATATATATATATACGCACACACACACACACACACACACACACACACACACATATATATATATATATATATATATATATATATATATATATATATATATATATATACCCTGCAGGCATGGTTTCGGCTAAGAGGTATAGGTCCGAATCTTTGAACAGCCAGAAGCTGTTATCATAAATGAATTTCAATGTGGCTATACATTCTCAAAGATAGAATTCGATATTAAATGCCATTGTGGTTGATGTTTACATTGATTAAAATCACGAGAATTAGTGATTATATATATATATATATATATATATATATATATATATATATATATATATATATACACATATGTATGTATATATATATATATATATATATATATATATATATATATATATACACATATATTTACACACACACACACACACACACACACACACATATATATATATATATATATATATATATATATATATATATATATATATATATATATATATATATATATATATATATATGTGTGTGTGTGTGTGTGTGTGTGTGTGTATATATATATATATATAGCTTAATGAGAAAAAAAATGACGTACACTGGTTTTTGCTACAAAATTAAATGAAGGTCTGTATCATGGACAAGGAAGAACCAGTGTCGAATGTTCGACTCAACAGAATCAGTTCTGCTGTTAGTAGTCGTTTGATGACGTCACATGAAAAGTCTCCATTATTTTATTTCTTGTTCTTTGATTTCCAGTATATTTAATATTTGAAATATAAATTTATTTCATTATTGGAGTTTTTCATTATTGTAACAATATAAGGACGTTTCTTATTTCATTAAAATGATCAAGTTTTCCTTGAAATCATGTTTCTTTTGTTGGAAGTTGTGTTCGGACTTCGGAGTTCTGATTCGACTTCAACATTAATTGTATAGAGAATAACTGGTTATTGAAGATATTGATAATCCAGTTATTGTATCATTATATTGTTATTCATTATCTTTCTCTATCTATAAATGCCCCCCCCCCCCCCTGTTAACTATCTTGTGTCCAAGTATTTATTTCATAATTGTATTAAACATACGAACATTGGCTTAAGGGTTAAGGTATGGGATAAATACGAACATTGGCTTAAGGGTTAAGGCAAGGCCTATATAAATTGGCCTTGGGTTAAGGTATGGGAGAAATCCCGATAATTTTGTCGTCTTATTACAAACGTGCCCGAGAGAACATCTCGACTTATTTGGCACCTGTTGTCGCCGGGTTTTTAGCAGTGAATACACGCCGAGTTTATTATATTATCGTTAGGGGATAGATGAGTATATGTGGGGGGCCTGTTCGATATAGTCATCTATTCCAGTTGATAGCGAGCATAGTGTCCTCATCTGAGGATAGTACATACCTCTAGTTGTGATGGCTTACATGCTCTAGAGGCCATTTATTTATTTCACAGTATTGTGATTTAGGCTATATGGTACGGTATTGTTGCCGAGCATCCAATATCATATATGATCGTTTGATCTTGAGTTAGATTAAACTAACCCACATTCTATGTCTATTAGTAATGCATAGTTCATGTTAGTAGTCTAATAGGTTAGGCCTAGGAGTGTGGTTGTTAAACTAATACCCGTGCGACTATTATCGGCCCTAAGGGTTACCATCAATATTTCTATTTGCTGACCCATTGCAGTTCTTATATAAGACTAATATGTGAATAAAGTATATATTTATAGTATTAAGCTCATCAACCTTTCATTTTCAAAGTAATCTACAATTAATTCTCCATTTTATTACACTGTTATGTATTGCTTTTATTTTCCCTTTGAGGACTGTAATGGGTGGGATTTCTTTCTATTTTGTCAATATGTAATATATGCCAAATTTATATAAGTTTTATTTGCAAGATGCTTTGTAGTATGTTTTGTTCTTTCAGGAACGATTACTTAATTGGGTTTTTCCTGAAGGATAAATGCGGATATATTTACTCCCATTATGACATGTGAAAGTTATTCGATTGATCTTCTCAGCATTGTGAGGTATGTGAAAGAGACACTTTTGATTTGCCTCACCCCCTTTTACTAGTTGCCTAATGGAAATGTTATCCTCCATCTTATCCGAGTAACATTAATTCTTTTTATTTTATTGTGTAGTTGAATTATCCAGCTTTCCTCCACACCAATTACTATACATTAGAACTTTTTCTAGAATACACTGTTTTTGAGAATGTTATATTTCAAACGCCAAAATAACATAAATAAAGTGACAATATGTACTTGAATATATTCTATATAGTTAAAACTTTCATTTTATTCTTAGTTCCTCCTTGTATGGTTCCCTTTGACGTTTCATATACTTTATCAAATTATTAGGTTATCTCATTCGGAAATATACCGATATCTTAAAAAGAAAACATTAACACCGTTAGGAATTTCGCTAATAGACGAAGCAGTGTTAGGAATTTCTATACCAGACTTTTTAAAAATTCTAGACAAAGATATTTATAACGATTTTTGCCTTCCATAAGAATTTCCGGTATGCGCCATTAAAAGTTTCCTACATTAACTTTAGAAAAAAAAAAAACAGTAGATGGATTTAACTATCAAGCAGGACAATGCCCTAAAGACTGACCATATTATATATAATCAGCGCCCAAGACCCCTTCCCACCCAAGCTAGGATCAATTAACAGCTCAAGATAGAGACTACTGGTGAAATCTAACTGAGGCCCTTTGCGTCAATAGGCGTTGGAGGCGATGATGATGATGGTGATGATGATGATATAGAAAATATTTATTTCAAAGCTGTTACTGTTCTTAACATATTTTATTTTTCCTTGTTTCCTTTCCTCACTGGGCTATTTTCCATGTTGGGGCCCCAGGGCTTATAGCATCCTGCTTTTCCAACTAGGGTTGTAGCTTAGGAAGTAATAATAATAATAATAATAATAATAATAATGATAATAATAATAATAATAATAATAATAATAATAATAATAATAGCTCACGGGCGTCCATTAATTTAAAGAAAAAGGATCTGAACTCAGGATTAAGGTCCTTCCTACTGGATAATTCCCGTTTTCCGGGTTCATATTTTAGGTCCATTCGTCCTTAAGCAAGAGGGGTTATTGATCCTGCCGTGAATGTTTGATTTAAAAAAATTAAAGAAAAAAAACTACTTTCTTGGAATAACTGGACATTGTATTAAGTAATTTCTATAACCATTTTTATTATTATTAATATCATTATTACTAACTAAGCTGACAACCCTAGTTAGAAAAGCAAGATGCTATAAGCCCAAGGGCTCCAACATGGAAAAATAGCCCAGTGAGGAAAGAAAATAAGGAAATAGATAAACGATGTCAGAAATAATGAAAAAATAAAATAAAATATTTAAAAGATAACATTAAAACAGATAATTAATATGAAGTCTAAAAAAGACTTATGTCAACCTGTTCAAGCTAAAAACGTTTGCTGCGAGTTTGAACTTTTGAAGTTCGACTGATTCAACTACCCGATTATCGAAAGTTTAAAATGTATCGGGGATACAAAAAAAGAAAAAAGAAATCAGTATGAAAAATATCTTCCGTCATTACTAACTTGAAGCGACCGTACTGTTTCATAACACTTATTTCATTCAATTCTCAACTTAGTAAAAAAAAAAAAAAAAAAAAAAAAAAAAAAAAAAAAAAAAAAAAAAAAAAAAAAAAAAAAAAAAAAATTAAAAAAAAGATTCAAAAAAAAAAAAAAAAAAGGGTAAACAAGCAGAAGGGGAGAGTAAACGTATGTTTATATCCGTTCCAGGAAAACTATAAGAATTCCTTGTTCCCTGATACATTACTGTAAGTTTAAGGTGCAGCCTGATATAGAGACAGAAGAATATAATTGCAGATCGGTGACCTCGACTCCTCAACTTTCCTATTTTATATTCTATCATATCGCAAAACTGTATTATTATTATCATCATCATTATTATTATTATTATTATTATTATTATTACTAGTTGGAAAAGCAAGATGCTATAAGCCTAAAGGTTCCAACAGGGAAAAATAGCTCAGTGAGAAAAGGAAATAAGGAAATAAATAAACGATATGAGAAGTAATGAAAATTTAAACTAAAATATTTAAAAAAAAAAACACTAACAACATTAAAACAGATATTTGATATATAAACTATAAAAGGACTTGTCTGTTCAACATAAAAACATTTGCTGCGAGTTTGAACTTTTCAAGTTCTACTGATTCAACTACCCAATTAGGAAGATCATTCCACAAATTCTTTTGCGCGTTATATAGACTTTATTTTGAGGTGGTGAGATACGAAACACGAAAGCGCTTATTCTCTGCATTTTCATTTCTGTTTAAGGTTTAAAAGTCACTCATGAATGGCAGAGGCAAGGGACAGTGACATTGCCCTATCGAGCAGGACAATGCCCTGGAGACTGACCATATACACATATGATCAGCGCCCAAGCCCCTTCTCCACCCAAGCTAGGACTAAGGAGGGCTAGGCAATGGCTGCTGATGACTCAACAGATAGACCTATAGGCTCCCCCAAAACCCCCCATCCTTAGCTCATAAGGATGGTGAGGTTGCAGCGACCAAAGAAACCAAATAGTTTGAGCAGGACTCGAACCCTAGTCTGGCGTTTACCTGTCAGGAACATTACCACATCGATCTGTTGCTATTTTAAGACAAGGCACGTTCATGTGGTGGGTCGTAGGCATATGTTCTGTATATACAACGGCAAAGGCAGCCGTTTCTAGTCTATTGCAGGACAAAGGCCTCAGACATGTTCTTCTTCATATCTGGGGTTTGGCTAATTTTCATCATCACACTGGTTACTACAGATTGTTGATGGTGAGAGACTTTAGTCTGATCGCTTATAACAAACCAACCTAGTATGGGTGGCCCTGATTAGTTTAACTTTACTGATTATGGTGATAAACTTATTCACCACGTTTTAAGGTATCCCCTCTCTTGAATATTTTTTTTTTTTCTATTTCACGATGTTTCTTTATTATGTAAACAATTACCTTTCGCTGAATATCATGAGTATGAGAAGCTACGGCATCTCATACAACAAGCTTGAGAGAGAGAGAGAGAGAGAGAGAGAGAGAGAGAGAGAGAGAGAGAGAGAGAGAGAGAGACCCAAAATGCGTTTCGAAAGACCCAATCGGGTGAAAGAGAACTAATATGATCAAATGCTGCAATTTATTCAAATAGTGGATTTATTTATGGATTCAGCTTTCGGTGAAACGTACCTTTGAGAACAAATACTTCGAAATTATATGATAACTCAAGTCTGATAAGGATTTCATATCTAGTATGATATTTTGATTGTTAAGCTTAAAAACCCAGTCCAGCAATGTTTTGACAAAGAAAAAGTATCACCTTTACTCCTATTTAATCTTGTATAGAAAAAAATCTTAATACATTGGCTAGAATCGAATATTCCAGTTACTGGAATAAAAAAAAAAAAAAAGAAAAGAAAAAAAAACAGCAGCTCAATTATTCTTTTTATTTCTATTGCTCGCTCTGGATTTATTACCTCCGCCAACGAAGTTAGGAGGAGGTTATGTTTTCGCCCCTGTTTGTCCGTTTGTTTGTGAACAACTTCCTAAACACAATTCTATCTCATAGAGTAGTGAAACTTTTAGGGATTATTATTATTTTTTTTTTCATACATATTGAGACATGGAAGTGATTCAGTTTTGAAAGTCCTAGGTCAAAGGTCAAGATAGAGCAAAAGAGGTCGACCGAATTAACCCTTGAAATAAGTTGTCGCAGTGGAGGTCTGCACTCTCAGAGTGATTTTCTAGTTTGTTTTGTTTTATTGAGGGATCTTGGTTACGTTACTTATGTATTGTTTCCTAAAATGACTACATTTATATTCCATATTTTTAAAATATCGGCTAAACTATTTCCATGAATATGAGAATCCATCTTTTCTCATCTTATTCTAATTTGTAAGACTATTTGATTGTTTGATATTTTCACACATTATGTGCAACTTCTTAGTGTAAGCATCTCATTGATTCCTTATAAATACCACGTTTTTCTTTTTAACCATAGCATGTTCAATAAAAGTAATCGGTAAAAATTTTATTCATTTCTCAAAAGTTTCATTTTTGATTATCGAAATTATGTTAGATACAAAATATGACCCTTGTACTGAAAAAAGTTTGGAGGCTATGGCGATGTAAATATGCAAGTGATACAATATTTGAAATTATCGGACGGTTGTATCATCCGTAAAAGAAAAACGAAAAGATATCAAACTTCGTTTATTCAAACTGAATCTTTGCTTGCATAGTGAAATCTCAAATTAGTGTAAACAACTCCAAAGCGAATATTAAACGCAGTAAAATTATTTAAGGCCATGTGCTATGAGAGCTTAAATTTGTGTTGAAAAACCATAAACTTTGCAGATCCGAGCTGTATTAGAAGCAGTCATACAGATTGGCAAGTACAAGATTTTATTCGATGTAAAGCTAAATGTTGACCAGGCTGACATGAGTCTTTTTATAGTTTATATATGACATATCTGTTTCTGACGTTGTTAATAGTTTATATAGGACATATCTGTTTTGACGTTGTTACTGTTTTTAGAATGATTTATTGTTAATTTATTCTCATCATTTATTTATTTTCTTATTTCCTTTCCTCACTGGGCTATTTTTCCCCATTGGAGCCCTTGGATTTATAGCATCTTGCTTCTCCAATTAGGGTTGTAGCTTGGATAATAATAATAATAATAATAATAATAATAATAATAATAATAATAATAATAAGATTTACTTGTCAACGAGGCGGTTACACTTTCGGTGGTTTTCAAATACCTTTGTTCGTTTTACATTTAATTCAGTCTTTAATATCCTTGTAATTGATAAAATACATATATCGAGAAGTGAATCATTTATTATCAAAACCGGTGTAGCAGGAAATTTTTCCCCCCTGACTGAAATTCCCCCCGGGAAAATTAGCCTAGGATCGATTTCCCACCCGGAAAAAGCAGCCCGGGCTGTTATTCCCCCGGGGGGAACTTCAGCCCTAGGATATTCCCCCCCCCTGGCCATTTCTCCCCCACCCTCCCTTACAGAGAAACTATTTTGATGAATTAAATAATCAACGGTAAGTTTGACAAAATATTAGGATATATATATATATATATATATATATATATATATATATATATATATATATATATATATATATATATATATGTGTGTGTGTGTGTGTGTGTGTGTGTGTGTGTGTAGTGAAAACCTTTCTCTTCTTTCGTACTGTCCAGCAAAAAATAAAAAGTACACTTGATGCTAAGAAGCACTATGGATGAGAAAGGAGATGATACCAATTCAGTTGTGGGGGAACCGAGTGGGAAACCGGGGTTTTCAGGGTGGGGAAATGTCAGAAACGAGTGATTTACAGCAATAATAATGGTCAGAAATGCTAAATAAGAACAAGATAACCAGTTGGTAAAACATATGGAACATGTAAGTGGCTGAACATAGGCCAAACATGATTATTTAACACATTTGAGATTTGTAAAAAGGTACAGAACCTAACAAACCCACCTAACCTAACCTAGTAGTTCCCAGGTCACAACCCCTAGCCGGGGGCAACCCCCCGGACCCCCTTCCCAGGTCACAGCCCCTTGGACAATCCCAATATCAGCCTTCATCATAAATTCTTTAAACAAACGCATTTTTTTTTTTTTTTTTTTGCATTTGGAGATTTAAAGTTACGTCTGCACAAATTTCTTGAATTGAGGATATATGTACAGTACTAAAGAATTTGATTGTTCCCTCACATACTTCGAAATCAGCAAGCTTGTTTTCTAAGCGATATTGCATGGGGTTTGATACGGATTCACCAAGAAACTGAGCAGCACGTTTAAAATTCATTGGCCTTTTTTATCCAAGCAATATGTTGTGACCTCAATTTATTGCCTAATTGTAACCTTTCATTGTCTTGCAATTTGTGCAGCTTTTCTATGAAATCCCATTGAATTTGATTCCATGGCAAACGAAAAAAAAAATAATGGGTACTTCCACCCAGCAAAGGGGGAATATTATCCTGGGACAAAGTTCCCCCGGGGGATATATATCCTGGGCCATAGTTCCCCCGGGGGGAATTTAGACCGGAGGTGGGGGGGGGGGGGGAGGCCAGACCGTTACACTGGATAGTAGGACTAGAAATGAAAGAGGAAACATACACTTAAAAACCTAAAGCTCAAAGCTGGAGTCAAATCGGCTGACGTTGCCTGTTGCTAAATATAGTAACAAGAGCATTTCTTTTGTTAGCGTCTCGCCTTTTCCCTGCCGTGCTCGGCGTATAATTAATGCAGTCATGTTCCTTCTTCTGTACAATGCTGGGGGAAGCTTTGGTCACTGACAGTGGCTGTTCAGAAAAGACGTCGAAGAATCAAGGATTTTCAAGAAATAGCTGACGTCGACTGCACCACATGTATCGGAAAATCTACGAACCTCGAAGAGCGTTAGTGGCTTTGGCCAGCGTTTTTCTGTGGCTCGTCTTCTTGATTTTCTTGCAGAACTATCAGGCTAAAGCAGGTTTGTCTATCAAAGATAAGTTTCTAGTATTTTTAGATTTTAAACGTTATTAGAATCATAATTATTATGATTATGATCATCATTATTATGATGATGTCGGTGATCAGAGTAATAGAAAATATCTAATGTTCTTTGATTACCACAAGTGTCTAGAGAAAATAATTTTCAAACATAAAACAAAAAATAATAGGGTAAAGAAGTGTAGCTTACAAGGAAAAAAAAACTTGGATGCTGCAGAAATGATAACGAATTTTGATAATTGTAAGCAATAAAAATAATTATGCAATATATTATATCATATTACACACACACACACATATATATATATATATATCTATATATATATATATATATATATATATATACATATATATATATATATATATACATATATATATATATATATATATATATATATATATACATATATATATATATATATATATATACATATATATATATATATACATATATATATATATATATATATATATATATATACATATATATATATATATATATATATATATATATATTTATATAATTATATATATATATATATATATATATATATATATATATTCATATATATATATATATATATATATATATATATAAATATATATATATATATATATATATATATATATATATATTGTAAATTTCATTATTGTATGGAGTTCAAAATGTAGCCTTTTCTTCGTGTGCCATCATAATGGAGGGCTATTGCTACAATTTATTGTTTTTTAATCAATGTTATCTTATCCGTCTTGCAATAAAACTCTGCAGTTATCAGCCAACTTTTTTATTTTTTTTTTCTCTTTAATTATACTATTCCAAATAATCTCTTACATTTCTTTCTCCGATATATCTATGATTCTTTTCAGTCACCAAAATCCTCTTATTCCTTCCTATGAACCTCAATATTTACGTTGCTTTAGTGTTGTTTAAAATATTCAATTTCGTTTTTATATATCCTCTCTATGGTAGTAGGTTGGCCAAGGCACCAGCCGCCCGTTGAAATACTACCGCCAGAGAGTTATGGGGTCCTTTGACTGGCCAGACAGTACTACGTTGGATCCTTCTCTTTGGTTACGGTTCTTTCTCTTTGCCTACACATACGCCGAATAGTCTGGCCTATTCTCAACAGATTCTCCTCTGTCCTCACACACCTGACAACACTGAGGTTACTAAACAATTCTTCTTCGCTCAAGGGGTTAACTACTGCACTGTATTTGTTCTGTGGCTACTTTCCTCTTAGTAAGGGTAGAAGAGACTCTTTAGCTATGGTAAGCAGCTCTTCTAGGAGAAGGACACTCCAAAATCAAATCATTGTTCTCTAGTCTTGGGTAGTGCCATAGCCTCTGTACCATGGTCTTCCACTGTCTTGGGTTAGAGTTCTCTTGCTTGAGGGTACAATCAGGCACACTATTCTATTTAATTTCTCTTCCTCTTGTTTTGTTAAAGTTTTCATAGTTTATATTGGAAATATTTATTTTAATGTTACTCTTCTTAAAATATTTTATTTTTCCTTCTTTCCTTTCCTTACTGGGCTATTTTCCCTGTTGGGGCCCCTGGGCTTATAGCATTTTGCTTTTCCAGCTAGGGTTGTAGCTTAGCAAATAATGATAATAATAATAATCTATGATGGGATTGGAACTTCACAAACTTACGTTGATTTGTAAATGGTTACTGAATAATTAACTTCATTTCATAATATCTCCGCTATTTTCGTAGTGATTCTCTTATCTTTCTCACACCAAAAACTGTTCCACTACTTCATTCTAAAATTGTAAATCCATCTACTTTTCTTTAATTTGATTACTTGCATCAAATTCCGTGTAGTCGTTCCTGAAATACCTGCTAATATATAGACACGAATTATATTTTAGAATTTTCCTTTACTGGATAAATACTTGAGGAAACTGAGAGGAGTTATGCTTGCTAGTCATTTACTTCTCCGCACATCTCTACCACCTGCGTCTATGTTTTCTTTATTTTGCATCACTTATCTAGATTTTTCCTAGTCTTCTCATTTCAACTTAATCTGTTTTTGATTCTATGTATTA
Organism: Palaemon carinicauda; assembly: GCF_036898095.1. Taxonomy (NCBI): domain Eukaryota; kingdom Metazoa; phylum Arthropoda; class Malacostraca; order Decapoda; family Palaemonidae; genus Palaemon; species Palaemon carinicauda. The sequence continues at coordinate 130,268,907 of NC_090740.1, read as the reverse complement.
GTCCATTTATTTTCTATCTCAATCTCTCCCTCTATTTCTTTTTCTTTTATAATCATTTTGTGGTTAAAAGTTCATTTCATCGTGGTGATATCTTTGCGTCAAACTACTATAGGCCTACATCTACTTTTGGCTAACTGCGGCAGTCTTTATTTCAAGCGAGACATTTGACTTAACGCATATATTTTATTTCAAGTTTCCTCCTCCCGTCCTGCTCCCAATTTGTTTTCATTAATTATAGCTTTGTTTTAGCATAAACAATGGCTCATATTTTAGGTAAACATCATGGGTTTCCTTAACAACAAAAGACTAGTGAGTTACAAAACGTTTTTCTTCAAAATTATAATTAGTTCAATTATTCCACCTGACAAGAATTCGTAAAGAACTAAAGTAATAAAGGAAAAAGTATTAATTGTTTTCATTTCTCGTGCCCTTCCAATTTCTAAGATGGTAAAAAGAAAATTGTCCCGTTTATGTGTGGGAAGATAAAATTTTGACTTTTGAATGCTGTTATGAGGTCTAATACTCCAAATACCAATAATAGAAAATTCCACAACTGCGTTATGTTAACCCCCTTGACTTAAAATCGTATAGCACAACACAAAGTTCACTGGGTTATACTGTAACAATAGATATTCCCACTCACTCCTACATAAATTCTAAGTGCTTTAATATAATATTCAACAAGTTATGTTGCCTCTGATACGCTAATTCCCTTTCTTCGTGGATTACAGGTCGAAAATTTCAAGCGAAGGGCGAAGTACAAATTTCTTTGAAAACCAAGAGCTTAGACCTCTCAAAATTTGTATCTGCAGTTCCACTTCATCCTCGGCTTCTTATTTATAACCGTGTTCCAAAATGTGGGTCAAGTACAATGATTGGACTTTTGCTAGAGTAAGTGTCTTCTAATGGATTTAAGACTTTTAAGTTTATCGATAATTATGATTTCCATATGTTAAAATCTCCTTATGAGAAAACCCTTCAAAGGAAATTTCAGTAGGTAGGCCTACAGTTACTCCATTGGCAAATCCAAGATAGGCCAATGTGGTGTGTTGTTACATGAAAGGAACCGATTGACAAAGTCATGTCTAAAATGTTGAAATTTGCTCATTCAGTTATCGTTAACTATTGTATGACACGTATCAGTTTTAAGTAGCTAATAAACAAGTTCCTGAAATTTCACTAAAAATGCAAAAATGTATTTCAAACCAGGCGGCAAGCCTTTTCGGCTTTATATATAAAATCTGTCTCTTGTAGTCTGGTAGTCATTAATCTTGTGCTCCTGCTATATATATATATATATATATATATATATATATATATATATATATATATATATATATATATATATATATATATATATATATATATATAAACATTCTGTTATATCGTATTGCATTCTGAGCCTGGGACTAACAACTCCTTTATTATTATTATTATTATTATTATTATTATTATTATTATTATTATTACAAGCTTGGTTATAAACCTAATTGGAAAAGCAGGATGCTATAAGCCCAGGGGGCTCCAACAGGGAAACATAGCCCAGTGAGGAAAAGAAGAAAGGAAAAATAAAACATTTTAAGAACAGTAACATTAAAAAAACTTTAACAAAACAAGAGGAAGAGAAATAAGATATCATGATAGTGTGCCCGAGTGTACCCTCAAGCAAACGAACTCTAACCCAAGACAGTGGGAGACCATGGTACAGAGGCCATGGCACTACCCAAGACTAGAGAACAATGGTTCAATTTTACAAACCGGAAAGGAAATTCTTCATGGAGTCCTTTTCTCTAAAAACGGAATCTTTTTTCGCTAGTGAGCCTAGGACAGAGTAGGATTCGAATCATGGACGATAATATTTTTAGTAAGTAGCCCTACGGTATCTGTGTGCCTCGAATAGCTTAAAACAGTGAATTAGACACCTGATAGTTGGTCAACTGAGGTACTTTGCAACCAAGAAGGGCAAGAGATTACAGTTATAGTCAATTTCTTTTAGCGATGCAGATTTGCACCGACTCGCAGCGGTGCCCTTTTAGCTCGGAAAAGTTTCCTGATCGCTGATTGGTTGGACGAGATCATTCTAACCAATCAGCGATCAGGAAACTTTTCCGAGCTAAAAGGGCACCGCTGCGAGTCGGTGCAAATCTGCCTCGATAAAAGAAATGGACTATAGTATCTTCTTTCCAAAAGATTTGCTTGAAACTTTAAAGTTACAAAGGTAAAACCTGAACATTTTTCTTTGAAGAAATCGAGGTCTATAATGAAACTGGTGCACATTATTGTACCCATAACGTTAAATCAATGCAGTAATAAGCTATACTACATATTGGTGGAAATATAAGTATCAATATGCTACATATCTCTGAAAAGGTAGCTTGTCCTAGTTTAATATTGTTAAAGAAATGACATACTGTATATTCTATTCTAGGCAAATAGTTCTTTAACAGCAAGTCATGGCATTATTGATTTGCTTTATTACGATACATTAAAAGCAAATTTTCTCCAAAATGAATCACAAAATATATCCTAGTATGAAGAGATAGCTATTTATGAATCAGACGAAACAAATTGCAAAAACAAAAAATCCAAAAAATACGAAAATCTTTGTAAATCTTATTTTTCCAGTTGATTGAACAATGAAAAAATAACTGTCATTAAAAAGCCGATTTATCAAAGTTCAACAAAGTATAAAATATATCACTAAAATTAAATTACATATCAATATCTCTTTTTAAAGCAAGATAAATTAGTTCACCAAACTTTCAACTAGGCTCCACAAGGTACTAGAAGAATTGGAAGACCAAGGCTTGCATGGCTGAAGACTATGAAGCGCGAAGTAGGAGATGATGAATGAGGAAGTATTGATTTAAAAGCTCAAGATAGAGACGACTGGAGAAATCTAACCGAGGCTCAGTGCGTCAATAGGCGTAGGAGGAGATGATGATAATGAAGATCATGATGATGATGGTGATCATGATGATGATGATTTAAAGCCTCTCAATTTTATTTTTTCCTTAATTCGCCTCGTCATTTACATCCATGAAAAAAAATGTGCATTATTATTATTATTATTATCATTATTATTATTATTATTATTATTATTATTATTATTAGTAGTAGTAGTAGTAGTAGTAGTAGTAGTAGTAGTAGTAGTAGTAGTAGTATCATAAAAATAGCTCAGTGATGATAGTAACATAGGAAAATAAATAAACTACAGTACAAGAGAAGTAATGAACAATTAAAACAACATGTTTTAAGAATAGTAACAACATTAGAGTAGATATTTCATAAATAAAGTATAAAAAGAGACTTATGTCAGCCTATCCAGCGTAAAAATATACCCTGCAAGTTTGAATTTTTGAAATTCCACCGATTCAGTTACTCGATTAGGAAGATCATTCCCCAACTTAATCACGCACACACACACGCACGCACACACACACACACACACACACACACATATATATATATATATATATATATATATATACATATATATATATATATATATATATATATATATAAAGATGAAATATCATTGGAAGGAGAAAAGATTAATGAGGTATAATCATTTAAATATTTAGGAACTATGATATCTAACACAGGGTCTTTAGAATTTAAATTTAATGAAAGAAGAGCATACCCAAATCATCTCCATCTATCCCTCACCATGATCTCATCCACTTATGACCCTCGATTAATCTCTCCTATAGTTTCATTTCTAGTCCTGTCCCGCCATTTAACTCTCAATATTCTACTGAGAGTTTTGTTCTCAAATCTGCAAAATCTGTTGGATATTGTTTCATTGTTATACCACAACTCATGTCCGTACAGTAACACCGATCGCACTAAACTGATATATAGCCTGATCTCTAAGTAATTTCAGACGATTTGATTTCCAAGCCTTACTACACCTAGCCATTGTCTGATTTTTTTTTTCAATCTTTCATTAAATTCAAATCCTTAAGACCCTGTGTTAGAGATCATAGTTCCTAAATACTTAAATGATTATACCTCATTAATCTTTTCTCCTTCCAATGATATTTCACCTTATATATATATATATATATATATATATATATATGTATATATATATATATATATATATATATATATATATATATATATTTATATATATATATATATATATATATATATATATATATATATATATGTGTGTGTGTGTGATTAAGTTAGGAAATGATCTTCCTAATCGGTTAATTGAATCGGTGGAATTTCAAAAATTCAAACTTGCAGGGTATATCTTTATGCTGAATAGGCGGATATGTCTCTTTAAATACTTTATTTATGAAATATCTACTCTAATGTTGTTACTGTTCTTAAAACATGTTAATTGTTCATTACTTCTCTTGTACTGTAGTTTATTTATTTTCCTATGTTACTATCATCACTGGGCTATTTTTATGATACTACTACTACTACTACTACTACTACTACTACTACTACTACTTAGTAGGAACTTATCAATCGATCCATCCTTTGACAGATTGACTAAATAAACCCATTCTACTTTTGTGTTTTACTATTGTACTAATTTTGTGGAAATCTCCACTGTCATGTAAAGATACTTTAGCCCATAAGGGCTTATGACACGTCATATATAAGAGTACAATGATTTCGCACAACATCTTATTACTCAAAGACCAGTGAGCTCACTGACTAAAGTCAAACTAACATTTACATCTATATATTTTCCTGTCCAGAGCCTGGGAGATACAGTATATATATATATATATATATATATATATATATATATATATATATATATATATATATATATATTCATTGAGGCCCTTTGGGTTAATATGCTTAGGAAGAGATAATATATACATATATATATGTATATATACATACATATATACTGTATATGTATGTATACATATATACATATATATATATATATATATATATATATATATATATATATATCATCTCCTCCTACCCCTATTAACCTAAAAGGCCTCATATATATATATATATATATATATATATATATATATATATATACATACATATATATATATATATATATATATACATATATATATATATATATATATATATATATACATATATATATATATATATACATATATATATATATATATATATATATATATATATATATATATATATACTGTATCTCCCAGGCTCTGGACAGGAAAATATATAGATGTAAATGTTAGTTCGACTTTAGTCGGTGAGCTCACTGGTCTTTTTAAGTGTGCCATGAGTAATAAGATGTGCGAGATCATTGTACTCTTATATATGACGTGTCATAAGCCTTTGGGTTAAAAATATCTTTACATGACAGTGGAGATTTCCACCGACTTGATAGAATAGTAAAACACAAAAATAGCCTTGAAGAACCACCAAGTCATCTCAACATTCCTCTCCCTCATCTTTTAATTCTGCTTCCATTCTCTACGTCCCACACCCCCTGCAGTTCCTTCTGACAATTTCTAGCCAAGTTTTCCTTCTATCCTGTCAGTGTGGTTCTTGCTTGCTTGTAGATCGCCTGGCCCTTGCGGCCAAATACAGGCTCTTGCAGTTTCATATTATTATTATTATTATTACTTACTAAGCTACAACCCTAGTTGGAAAAGCAGTATGCTATAAGCCCAGGGGCTCCAACAGGGAAAATAGCTCAGTGCGGAAAGGAAAAAAGGAAAATAAAATATTCTAAGAAGAGTAACAACAATAAATATCTCCTATATAAACTATAAAAACTTTAACAAAACAAGAGGAAGAGAAATAAGATAGGAGAGTGTGCTCGAGTGTACCCTCAAGCAAGAGAACTCTAACCCAAGACAGTGAAAGGCCATGGTACAGAGGCTATGGCACTACCCAAGACTAGAGAACAATGGTTTGATTTTGGAGTGTCCTTCTCCTAGAAGAGCTGCTTACCATAGCTAAAGAGTCTCTTCTACCCTTACCAAGAGGAAAGTGGCACTGAACAATTACAGTGCAGTAACCCCTTGGGTGATGAAGAATTGTTTGGTAATCTGTGTTGTCAGGTGTATGAGGATAGAGGAGAATATGTAAAGAATATGCCAGACTATTCAGTGTGTATGTAGGCAAAGGGAAAATGAACCGTAACCAGAGAGGAGGATCCAATGTAGTACTGTCTGGCCAGTCAAAAGACCCCATAACTCTCTAGCGGTAGTATCTCAACGGGTGGCTGGTGCCCTGGCCAACATACTACCTATATCTTGCGTCTTTCACCATGCTGTCTTCAAATCTTAATATCCTTCTCAAGATATAATTTTCGAATGTTACCAATAGATCCGTACGTCAATGTTAGTTTAATCGTAAACATAAGTTAATAAACATCAGTGTTTATCATCAGAATGCCATATTACACATCATTTTTTTATCAATTTCTGTGCCTGATGAGTTTTTCTCTTGCTATCATCAAAATTTATATTTTATGCTCCTTGAGATTATCATAAATGAATATTTAAATCTACTAACCTTCCCTGTCACTGTGTTCATAAAACCAATTTGGCTTTTGCTTAATGGCAAGTCTTGCTTTACTCCCCACTCTGACCAAATAATTCAATGCTACGGTATTTGCATTTCTTCTCTATTTATGTAGGGTAATACAACGACATCAACGTACTTAAGATGACAGAGACTTACGTTTGCTTTTATAAGTTCCAGTTTTAAGACCAACCTCATCTGATATGATTTCTCCCTTTTTTTCGTTATCAGTCTATTTCAGGTGGTAAATTTATTCAATGGGTGAATTGGGTCTATCAAATTCCTTATAAGAATAATTATTTATCCGTTATATGTTTGGATTTTTGGTCAACAGATTTCCATTGTGGTCATTACCCTGTCTACTAACTTCAGAGTAATTTGTAATCATCTAAATCTGCCAATTATGCCGATTGATCTTAGTTTCAGTAACTGACATTTTATCATAAATACGTATCTTTAAGATACTCCTATTGTGTAGATATCTTCTTTAGCAAAAGAAATTCTTCGGTTTAGAATGTTACTATCACGACACTTATCCTTGCTAACTCTTTCACTTGAGAACTATTCTGCATTCTTCTTCTTCTTTGTCTGCATCTTTTCCCACTTCTATGTGGGGTTGATGTTTCTGGCCAGCTTTTTCCATCTAGCATTAATTCTATTCTGATAATATTCACTGGCCATATTCGTTTTGGCAAATTTTTCATGGCCGGATGCCTTTCCTGCCGCCAACCCTCCCCATTTACCCGGGCTTGGGACCGGTGTGACGGTCTGAACGATCCCCCGGTCTCAGAATTCTCCTCGATAATCTGCGCATGCGCGAACATTACCGTTTGCCAGTGCATACGAGGTTGATGTTTTATTTTCCTGTAATGTTAGCGTGCGCAGCTCAACATTACCGCTTGCCAGTACATACGAGCTTGATGTTTTATTTTCATGCGAGCGAAGCGAGCTAATGGCGGAAAAGAACCATTATATAATGTCAAGGAGAATTCTGAGACCAGGGGTTCGTTCAGACCGCCACACCGGCACCAAGTTGAGGCTGGCTTGCCCCCCCTTCCCACCCCTCAGGGGCTGGGTTAACTATTCTGCATTAGGGTTTTTCTTTTTGTATGGGACTGACTGGAGATATGCATCTTGTCATTTGAAGTCCTTTATATTTGAGTACTAACTATTTTGAAAAGCATTTCTCATACCACAAACAACAACAAAAATTTTTGCAAACTGATTTTTAATGTAACAGAAACTTTACCTTTGAAATACTTTATTCTTAATCGTCACTTAAATCACGCTAAACTGTTTCCTTATTCGTGGAATTAATTTAGTTACACGTTATCTTTTTATTATTCCTTTTCATATGATTGTCTATGAACAATTTATGATGTTAAAGTCCCACGAAAAAGAGAGCTTATTTCGTAAGATTGTTTTATGAACATTATCAGTGTGAGTTCCATTTGGTTTAGTCCTTCCCTGTTTATTACTGATTAGTTTTGTAGACATATTATACATAAGATTAACTTTTGGTTGATGTGGCCTGATTGGTAACGTCTCTGCCTGATGGTTGCCAGTTGTGGTTCGAGTCCCACTCAGACTCGTTAGTGCCATTAGTGTCTGCAGCTTAACCATCCTTGAGAGCTAAGGTTGGGGGTATGAGGGCGCCTATAGGACTATCTGCTGAGTTATCAGTAGTCATTGCCTGGCCCTCCCTGGTCCTAGCTTGGGTGGAGAGGGGGCTTGGGCGCTGATCATATAATATATGGTAAATCTCTAGGGCATTGTCGCCTTGGGCGCTGATCATATAATATATGGTAAGTCTCTAGGGCACTGTCTTGCTTGCTAAGGCAATGTCACTGTCCCTTGCCTCTGTCATTCATGAGTGGCCTTTAAACCTTTAAATGTTTCAAATTGAGGATTTATTTACCGAGAAATTAGACAAAATATCGATTTCTTTTATTTGTTTGTCCTAGATATAGTCTTTATAAATAATGTATTTATGTTTGTCTTATTTCCTTGAGAATTCCATCTTCAAGCAAATACTCATGTTTTGAATTGCATTTAACTATTTAGAATTTCCTTTGTGACCTTGATTTTACCTGAGATAGTATCCTGATGAAAACGTTGCTGAAATACTCCATTGTTACTAATTTCAAACTAATCTGTTTCTTCAGGTTGAGCAAACTCAATGGATTCGTGCACTTCCACTCGGGGAACTATAGAGATATATGGCTGAATCGGACAGTGCTAGAACATATGAAACTTGAGTGGTTGACCATTTCAAAATCCATGCGCTTCAGCTATGACCGGCATATGCTGTATTTCAACCTAGATGGGTAAGGGTGAAATTGGTTCTGATTATAGTGGTAAGAAGTGTGCACACACGCACGCACACACACACACACAAACCGTCAATTTGATGAAGCATTACAATTAGGAGGTAGTAGGTTGACCAGAGCACCAGACACTCGTTGATATACCAGTTATGTGGTCCTTTGACTGGGCAGACAGTACTACATTGGATCCTTCTCTCTGGTTACGGTTCGCCTTCCCTTTGCCTACACATACACCGAATAGTCTGGCCTATTCTTTACAGATTCTACTCTGTCCTCATACACCTGACAACACTGAAATTACCAAACAATTCTTCTTCATCTAAGGGGTTAACTAACTACTGCACTGTAATTGTTCAGCGGCCACTTTCCTCTTGGTAAGGGTGGAAGAGACTCTTTAGGTAGGGTAAGCAGCTCTTTTAGGAGAAGGGCGCTCCAGAATCAAACCATTGTTCTACTTGTTACCTTACCTCACTAGGCTATTTTTCTTGTTGGAGCCCTCGGGCTTATAGCATCCTGCTTTTCCAACTAGGGTTGTAACTTGGCAAATAATAATAATAATAATAATAATAATAATAATAATAATAATAATAATAATAATAATAATAATCATAGCTTCTATTTTGAGAGGGGCAGAAGCAATAATCTTCCAGTCTTGGGGTTGAGTTCATCTGATTGAAGGTACACTCGGGCACACTATTCTATCTTATTTATCTAACTCGCTTGTTTCAGCTTTTATAGTTTATATTTAAGATCTGTTTTAATGCTGTTACTGTTCTTGAAGTATTTCATTTTTATTGTTAATTACTTTTCCTCCAGTTTATTTATTTCCTAATTTCCTTTCCTCCCTCGGCTATTTTTTCCCTGTTGGATCCCTTGGGCTTATAGCATCCTGCTTTTCCAACTAGGGATGTAAATTAGCATAGATAATAATAATAATAATAATAATAATAATAATAATAATAATAATAATAATAATAATAATAATAATAATAATAATAATCCCTGATATTTATGACGGCACCACCAATATCCAGCATAGGCTATATAAGGATTCCGAAGCCAGGAGACCACAGATATATCCTAACTAATTCCAGCTCATATAATTAAAAATTCGCGTAAGTAGCAATTATGAAATAAGTGCTAAAAATTAAAGTAAAGGTGCAATGTGTTTTGAAGTAGGATTACATATACTCTCAAGTTTGCCTATGAATATAAGGAAGATTATTGCGGAATTTCACAGTAAAGAAAATGAAAAACGTCTGGACCTTGGATGGGTAACTAAGTCGTATCTCAAAAGACTGAGAGTGATTAGAGCAAGTGTCTAGTATATGAATATGAATATATTTCTTTGTTGTAACACTGAGCGGCATTGCCAAACGTATGATTGCCCGGTCTTTCCTCGTCTCACATGTAGGAGAGAGAGAGAGAGAGAGAGAGAGAGAGAGAGAGAGAGAGAGAGAGAGAGAGAGAGAGAGAGAGAGAGAGAGAGAGAGCATATCCTTCCCTCTTACGGGCTGCACTAGTGCAATACAGCGAGACTCCGAGAGATATAATTCGAAACCCCAATCTCCCACAAATTGTCGAACCACCGGTTTATAGTTAGCAAAGGGGGGGGGGGTTAGTAAGGGTTGAATCTGTGTGTGTGTGTGTGTGTGTGTGTGTGTGTGTGTGTGTGTGTGTGTGTGTATCTAAATATTTAGCAGTAATTTTTGACGGGTAGCGTACAGTAGTCGATCTATATTATCTCAAAATGCACAGTCGGTTAAAGTGTTAACGGTAGTTCCCTATCCAAATAGAATGTACTGAAATAGGTTAGGTAGTCTATATACCAACGACTGTCTAAACCACGTTTACTATTACCATTATAAAAATTAAATTTATGAATAACACAGACGGATAATTATCATAAAAAAAGAGAACATCAACGTGGATTGTACAATCTTAATGATCTATGAATTTGAGTTAACGTTATCAAATTACTTAAAGATATAAAGATATGCATTAACTATAAACATCTATATATAGAAACTTCAAAAGTTATATTTCCATACCGAAATTTCCTTTACATTTAATGTCGTCATCTTGGAGACTAGATATTCCATGTTAATCATTTCTATATAACGTCAGAATCAATCTCCTGTTGAGGTGACATACTATCCCTCTACCCTTTAAATTTGCGATATATATAAAAAAGCTGTTTTCCTGACAGTGATGTCATACTACAGTACTCTTCAGGCCTTGCGCCATTTCTTCACATTTTCTTCTGTTCTCAATAACTCTTTCCGCGAACGACTTAGTTTTATTGATATATAGATTTTCATCAACACCATCATATTACCTCATATCTTTTAACTGATTTTTTATCTCTTTCAAATTCATGGAATTTATTCTCTGGAAGTTTGCCTAGCAAGTTGGTAACCTTTCTGGTAAATTGGTTTCAGTCAGAATAATAATCACGAAATAAACAAAATGTACACTACCTTGAATTAAACTGTTCCCGGTTCCTCTCTTAGATTCAAGGAAGGCGAAGCAGCGTGGATGAACCTTGTCAGGGATCCAGTGGAGCGATTTATCAGCAGATTCTATTACAAACAGCAAAATGAGGGTAAAGTATACCATAAGATTTTTCAATCCCTTTTAAGGGTTTTTCGTTGCTCTCTCAACAACACGACGATTGTGGGCACACTACTAGAAGTGTAGTAGGTGCAAAGCTCTGCAATCTGCAGAAAATTCATTTTCATTACTTACCTCCTACACAGACAGCACAGCTTGCATGCTTTTACTTCTAACTTCAAAGGATTTTCAAATATACTAGGCAATCTCTTTAATTGGTGTTTCTAAATTCCCTATTTCTATGTTATTTAAGATTTTTAATCTCTCTTGATGTGGCTACGCAATGCTTTCTCCTTCTTCTTCTTCTTCTTCTTCTTCTTCTTCTTCTTCTTCTTCTTCTTCTTCTTCTTCTTCTGTAATGTTTTATGATACCCAATCGCATTTCTATTTCATTCAAATATCACGTAACTCTCATATTAATTTTTTCCTTATCAGGTTTTAGTTATTTGAAAAGACTTGGTCGAGGCTAGTTTCTTATCAGTTAACAAAAATATGACCAAAGACTGATAATCTCGAAACAAAATGATTTTTAGTCCTCTATCTTAATGATTTTCCAAACAAAGCCTGGAGTATTAAAATAACAAAGAACCCAAGAATTTACGGTTCCCTAACTACATATGTTTTTTATGCATTCATTTGTATAAATGATTTCTTTAATGGATCCATTCTTCTTTACCATGTACGTTATCTTTTATATCTAGAAATATATATTAACTAACACGTTTCTTTCACATTCAGCAACAGAGGTGATAAAGAATCTAGACAGCTGTGTGGACACCAATGTATCCGAGTGCATTCCTGCCACGATAACTTATACTGAATCACAGATATCGTACTTCTGTGGCCATGAACTGCAATGCTTGTAAGTTGTGAAATTAATAATATACAAATTAAGTATAATGAGTATGAGATAA
>NC_090740.1:130239049-130246549 GCF_036898095.1 Palaemon carinicauda | reverse complement strand
CAAATATTTCAAGAACAGTAACAACATTAAATTAGATTTTTCACATAAAAAACTATATGAAGCTTTAAAAAAACTATATAGAACTTAAAAAAATCAAAAGGAAGAGAATTAAGATATACGGATGATTTTAATAAAGATGGTTCAAGTGTAAGTCTGGTCGTCTCAAAGCAGAGTTTATACACTAGACACAATATACCTACAGTAGATCGTGGACATGAGGAATATTTCTTTTATTTCACCTTCCTTTGAATTTTACTTCTTTTTCAAAGGGAACCATTTTTACTCTCTGTCTTCTCTTCCAGAATCAAAGAGCAAATATTATTTCCTACACTTATCGCTTTGTGGAGCAGTTAAAAAAGGTTTATTATTTGCTAGGAAAATCTACTGTGTGAAAATATATTCTTTTCTTATTAGGTTACTCCATCGAAATTGAGTCATTTTATGGTTTTTATTGTTTTACCTCATATATATATATATATATATATATATATATATATATATATATATATAATTATATATATATATATATATATATATATATATATATATATATATATATATATATATATATATATACAGGAACCCTTGGTTTTTCTAATATGTTTTCCTTTAGCTTAGCTATAGTCTTCAAAATGTAATTTATAGTTAATTATTTCAATTTCGTCGTTACACCATTGTATTTCTTTGTTAATAGCCTTGTATAAATTACATAATTTAAAGGCACGTTTACTTCTATTTCAGTCTTCCTTGTAAAAGTGTTTTTTATTATTTTTATTTGATGTGCATGAGTGTTGTAATTTAAGAGGTATTAGTTTGTTAAGCGTAGTTGGAAAAGTGTATGGTAGAGTAATGATTTATAGGATCAAGGATAAAACAGAGAATGCAATCTTAGAAGTACAGGGTGGTTTTAGAAGAGGTAGGGGATGCATGAATCAGATTTTTACAGTAAGGCAGATATGCGAGAAATATTTAGCAAAAGGTAAGGTGTATGTTGCGTTTATGGATCTGGAGAAAGCGTATGATAGAGTTGATAGGGAAGCAATGTGGAATGCGATGAGGTTATATGGAGTTGGTGGAAGCAGTCAAAAATTTCTACAAACGTAGTAAAGCATGTGTTAGGATGGGAAATGAAGTGAGTGATTGGTTTCCCGTAAGAGTGGGGCTGAGACAGGGATGTGTGATGTCGCCGTGGTTGTTTAACTTGTATGTTGATGGAGTGGTGATAGAGGTGAATGCTCGAGTGCTTGGACGAGGATTAAAACTGGTAGACAAGAATGACCATGAATGGGAGATAAATCAGTTGTTGTTTGCGGATGATACTGTACTGGTTGCAGACACAGAAGAGAAGCTTGGCCGATTAGTGACAGAATTTAGAAGAGTGTGAGAGAAGGAAGTTGAGAGTTAATGTGGGTAAGAGTAAGGTTATGAGATGTACGAGAAAGGAAGGTGGTGCAAGGTTGAATGTCATGTTGAATGGAGAGTTACTTGAGGAGGTGGATCAGTTTAAGTACTTGGGGTCTGTTGTTGCAGCAAATGGTGGAGTGGAAGCAGATGTACGTCAGAGAGTGAATGAAGGATGCAAAGTGTTGGGGGCAGTTAAGGGAGTAGTAAAAAATAGAGGGTTAGGCATGAATGTAAAGAGAATTCTATATGAGAAAGTGATTGTACCAACTGTGATGTATGGATCGGAGTTGTGCGGAATGAAAGTGAAGGAGAGACAGAAATTGAATGTGTTTGAGATGAAGTGTCTAAGGCAGTGGTTCCCAATTACTTTAGTCCATTACCCCAATTTTACCAAAATCTTGGCTAGCAGGAAGCTCGTTACCCCCGCAACATATATATTATTTTGAACATAATTAATGTAAAACAAATTTTTAGTTGGTTGAACCTTCCATTTTTTTTTCAAGTATTATTGAAACATATATATCAAGTAGTACTACTAATTTTATTGAAAATAAAGATGTTCAGAATCAATCTTCCCACTCAAAGAACGAGACAGTTTTAAGTTTAAAGTACTTGACTTAATGTAGCTAAGTATTTTCATGACGTCAGACATCTCCGAATCAAGTTGCAAAGACTTGACGATGGATAATACAGTGTGTTGCAATAACTGAAGGTTTTTCCTTTTCACTTGCACAAAAAATCACCTAGCATAGATGGCGCCCCATCTATTGCGACTCCAATGCAGTTTTTCCTATCTAGTTGCACATCTGGTTCATTAAAAAAAACATCAACTCTTCTGAATACATACAGTATACACCCTTTTTTGTTTCATCCAGTTGAATGGCGAAGATACCACTGTGTTTTACCTGTGAAATTAATTGATACTTGATATCAGTTGACAGTTTATTTATCCTACGCTAAATTGTCTTGGATAGTGGTACCAATTTCAGTCTGTCAGCTTGGTTAGGTCCACACATGATTTCAGCCATTCTCACTGTTATCCCAAAACTCCTCTGAAGTGACAACTAATTGCCGGCTAGAGAATACTGGACGTTCGCTAATATTTAAATGTTTAATCTTTTTAATGACAATAATACACACACACACATATAGGCTATATATATATATATATATATATATATATATATATATATATATATATATATATATATATATATATATATATATATATAACAGCACCTTTCAAAATAAAAAACTGCCATTACCCCCAACAAAAGCGAAATTACCCCCAGTGGGGTAATTTACCCCTATTTGGGAATTGCTGGTCTAAGGAGTATGGCTGGTGTATCTCGAGTAGATAGGGTTAGGAACGAAGTGATGAGAGTGAGAACGGGTGTAAGAAATGAGTTAGCAGCTAGAGTGGATATGAATGTGTTGAGGTGGTTTGGCCATGTTGAGAGAATGGAAAATGGCTGTTTGCTAAAGAAGGTGATGAATGCAAGAGTTGATGGGAGAAGTAAAAGAGGAAGGCCAAGGTTTGGGTGGATGGATGGAGTGAAGAAAGCTCTGGGTGATAGAAGGATAGATGTGAGAGAGGCAAGAGAGCGTGCTAGAAATAGGAATGAATGGCGAGCGATTGTGACGCAGTTCCGGTAGGCTCTGCTGCTTCCTCCGATGCCTTAGATGACCGCGGAGGTAGCAGCAGTAGGGGATTCAGCATTATGAAGCTTCATCTGTGGTGGATAACGGGGGAGGGTGGGCTGTGGCACCCTAGCAGTACCAGCTGAACTCGGTTGAGTCCCTTGTTAGGCTGGGAGGAACGTAGAGAGTAGAGGTCCCCTTTTTTGTTTTTGTTTCATTTGTTGATGTCGGCTACCACCCAAAATTGGGGGGAAGTGCCTTGGTATATGTATGTATGTATGAATCTTTCTGGAGGAATTTTCTACGTCATCGGAGCGAAGTCAATTTTCTTCAGGCTGTGATAATTTTCATTTAATCTCTTCTTAAGTGTAGCTTTATTTCTGTAAGATCAGTTTACTTAGAATTCATTAATTAAGCTATTCTCATATTTCAAAATATATATTTCTCAGAGAATATTTAGGTTTTCCATAACTATTATTCAGAGGTAAAAAAATCCAACTGTTTATGTACAGCTTTTAAATATTACTTTGTACATTTAGTTGATAATTTTCTCATCTATACTCATTTATATGTTAAAAATAGATAAAATAGTACTAGAAATTTATCTATTTTATGCCTTATGATATAAAATTACAATATATTTACAATTATAAAGATGTATTTGTTTACAGAGATTTTGTGATGTGTCAAACACCGTAACACCAACACCTTCGACGGTGCCGTTTTCAACCTTTTCAGTGATGTAAATCCACAGAAGAATTTCCATTTTCTTGTCTAACAGCATCCAGGACAGCTGTGTTTATTGGTATAACTGCCATTTCTAGATATGAATGCAGTGTCTTAGTGTATTTTCAAAGGATATGATGTAGGCGACAGTCCAGTGACACCTAAATAATCGGTAGGCAAATTGGTAGGGGCCTTAGGCTGGGATAGAAGTCTGAAGGTCATCGCCTTTAATCTTGTTTCGAGTAAAAAGGATCGTTTGTAGATCGGTGAACACAGGTTGGCCCAGGAATTGAAAGAAAATGGAAGTTTTAGTCCATCTTACTAAATCAAGGAGATAAGGTCTTACTTGAAATAGCTCAAACCAATTTTACCGAGATCGCTGTTGCCTTACCTGGTCGGGGGTTGTTTCACCCCTCAGTTACCTGTACTAGGGTTAGTTAGCAGGTGTGTCCACCATTCTACAAACTCCCTCCTTATTATAAGGCTACTTTCCTGGTCCTATCACAGGGGAACCCTTCTCACTACAGGATCTACACATTCAATTTCTTGTATTTTTTCGTAGGTATTTTGCATATTACTCTACATAACTAGTGTTGGAGCCTTTGTAGTATGTTGGGAAGGGGTTGGTATCGCCATAAGTTCTAGTAAAAAATGTCAGAAACGGCTATTTTTCAAGGGAATTAGAATAGAATGAAATATTAAAGAATAAACTAGTTTTGTAAATGCTTGTCCCAACAAACTACATACTAGGACAGGGTTGGGATCGCCAGAAAATAAAGTAAATGATGAATTAACTTCATATTATGGTATATCGGATCATAATAAAGAACATTTTTCCCCATAAAGAAAAACGATTTGACAAGTAATAAGAAATATATCGCCTGACCCAACAAACTACATTCTACCGCTGGTGTTTATTGTCAAAGCCACATTATCGTAACACAGAGAACAAGAAAGTCTACGATTTCTTCTTTGATGAAAATTTTCTCATATAGTAATTCTCGAATTTGAATTATTTTGTTGCATACAGATTGCTGCAATTTATAACACCCTTAGTATTCATGGTCTGCATTTTCTACTAATCTCTTCAGTTCTAAATCATATGCTTTGCCATTTTTTTTAATTCACTATATCATCAGGTTTGTTCAACTTAGCACAGTTTATACATTTTATCTGTTGTGAGTGACATTCCTTGGTGGTGTAATTTCCTGAACATTTCCCGGACAATTTATGATCAGTCTCGAACTTAAAATCTTTTTCATAATGTTAATACCTTTGACAGTGATAGCAGGTGATCACAAGATACCTATCATGTATGTTTTAATTATAGTACTGCATCACAATATAACTGTCACCATTATCATTTATAGACTTCCGAACTTCAGGACGTCAGGATCACATTTCAACAAGTAGTGGATAGTCCCACCTGCAGCACTTATCTTTAATGCCAGACTAACTTTTATACTTATTTTGGTAATTATAGTTCAGTTGTAACTTTAATCCTCTCCTAATACCTTAGCTGGTTATTTGGAAAATATAAAAATATCATACTTAAAAGTTTGTAGAAAATAAGTTTGTTGTATAGTGTATTGTGTGGTGTTTTGAATGTTTTTGATAATGCCATGGTGGAAATCCATAGTTTTTGAGTTACAGTCGTTTGACTGCCATAACTTAAAAGCTATAGCTTTGCGCTAGTGATGAACTTTTTTTAAAAATTTTTGTTTCTGCCAGTCATCACCATATAAAAACCAGACATCTTAATGAAATAGAATATTACCATAATAAAAACACTGGAGTTATTGTTTGCAAAGACTTTCAGGCGTACAGCAAATATGACTTTTGAATCCCGTTTTCTATGGAGTCGTTCGTTGCCTTTTTGTTGTACAGTACTAGAAAAACCTCCTTACTCAATTGAGCTTTTGTTCCGTCACTAAATACAAACCAACGCTATTTATTTGGTATATTACTTTCGGTGAAGCTGAAAGACGAGCCATTAGATTTTTAGCAAGGGTTAACCATCCACCCGCTAGTTAGCGGGGGTTGGGGTTACTAGCTAACTTGCTCACTCACTCACACACCTGGGCTGTGAACCCACTTTTCTTTTGGCTCAGCTGGAGAACGAACCGACGCTGCCACTCTTCCCCTCACCAATTATTGACTTGTTGCCATTACTGACTTATCTTTTGTTTTCTTTTTCTTTTCACTGTGTGTGTGTGTGTCTGCTCTCTTCTTCGCTATCTCCATGGAAACCTACCCAGGACCTGAGGGTTGCTCCTTTTGGGACTTTCGTGTCATCCGTTGATACAAGCCCGCATCTGTTGTGTTCTGTCTGCTGGGAGCGGCGTTGTGACCAAGACAACACCTGCCTTGAATGCCGGGAGTGGTCTGCCTCCCAGTGGGGAAAGTTTGGTCGCCAGCGTAAGAAGAAGCTCAAGAGGGATTCTTCGCCTTTAGGGTCTTCCTCGAAGTCGAAGAAAACTAAGGCTTTTTCTTCCCCCCCCCAACCTCCTCCAAAGCTCCTGTTCGGTCAGTTTCCACCAGGGAACCATAAAACAGAAGCGTAGAACAGTTAACTCCAGGTCAACCTCGGTTCTCGAGGGATGGTGCTGCTTCCCCTAGCAAAGTGGCCCCGTCCCTCCCCCCGAGTGAGACCTGTTGTTTTTCGGATGTTTTTCAGGCATGTCCTTGGTTTGTCTGGCACCCTTCGCAGAAGGCGCTAATTGAGCTTCTTCAACTCGGTGCGGAGAGGAAGTAAACACCGACTTCCTCAGAGGTGGTTCCCTTGTCATTGCCGAGTGTGGGCTTACGAGATCCTGATGTGTTGTTTGCTGTGCCTGCCGATGACTCCTGCTCTGCCTCTTCCTCCGCCATTGCCAAAGACTACGCTTCCACCCCTTACTGAGCCGACTCTTCCATTGGGGTCAAAGCAAAGTTGGGGGTTGGTCTCTCCTGCGGGTGGGCATCTCTCGTCCTAGAGAGAGACCCCACCCCCTAGAGACCCTGATCTGGAGGTCTTCTAAAGATCTTCCTATTCCGGCCTATAAATAGCCACAGGTTAGTATCGTTAGGATAGATACAAATTACTTTCAAATTTCTCACAATGTTACAGGCATAAGTACTTCCCTAGCATTTAAGAGAAACTTTTCTGTTATGTAGGTACTTCAAGCAGGCATTTTCAAAGACAGGCAACTTCACCTCCCATTACCATGCAAGACGTAACCCACAGGAACCTGGATACGTTTACTCTGGGACCGGTGGTGACTGCTCAACAAGTGGCTTTGCTACTTCAGCTTCCTTACAGGACTAGTAACAGTTGGTCAATGGCCGATGTTACCCAGTATCAGTCTGGGATGGATGGATAGAATGACTGGCCATTTCTTCCTTTATCATCTCTTCTCTTGGGGCATAGCGTCCTGAGGCCTACCTCAGACTTCAGGTAAAAACCATTTTTACTTATATGGCTTGAAATATTACGTATATTTTATGCGTCCAATCTATGGGCGAGGGAAAATTGGGCTTTGTCTAGATTTAATTTTGAAGGTGTGGAATACCACCATTTACTTTTACCTGGCCAATTCATTGTGCTTGTTTCCACTCATTCACTATGATTGCTCAGTCCGTCAAACTCTCCAGCTTTATCAGACTGAAAGTTTACGAGGTGTCAAGGTACTTCTCACGCTCTTTCAAGCTGAGGGCTGTACCCCAGTTCAAATTTTCTTGCCAGTTAGA
>NC_090740.1:130104049-130234049 GCF_036898095.1 Palaemon carinicauda | reverse complement strand
AAACTAAGGAAAAATACCATTTGGGTCCACACCTCCATAAGCATCAAGCTATGTTATTTGTTGGTTTTTGGGCTAGATGCAGGTAGACCATATGATCGAGAGACATTTTTTTTTTTAACAAATAAGTATTGTTTAGAAGTATCTCCCCCATCCTCCCAGACAATGGGGAAGATGTTCAAATATAGGCAAACCCTTTGGCCATAATGATCTTATACATTCTAACAACATATCTTTACGGATATATGTTCTTCAACAACTGCCAACTAGTCTCTGGTAGTGACCTAGCCTAACACCCGCCACATATTCCTGTACGAGTTGTTAGGAGATTGAGAGGATCTCCCACTTCGGTTCCTATACAAAACCAAAGTGCTCTATCATTTCCCAGTAAAGTATACCAGCCATTTAATTATAGGGACCAACCCTCTCCTAAAGATAAGTCTCTTATTAAAAGTATGAGAATTTCTATTTGTGTAGGTCCAAATCACAATTTTTTAAAAGTATATATGTACTTTTTCTAATTACACAAACCTGAGCCTGTTAAGTTACACTTTCCACCTCAACAACTTTGGAAGTTTTAGGTTGAAGGTGAAAGGAAAGAGCTCAGTGGCCTGTTGAGAAGGCAGGGCCTCCCCATCACCCAATAGTAAATGCTGCCACCTTATTAAAATTTTAACAGCTTCCTTCTAGTCACACTGAAAATATACTGTTATAAAAGGACTCAGGTTTGTAAAGTTAGGAAAAATTCAAATTACTTTGGAAAATTTGTAATTTTTAGATATATTTTACTTTACTCAACATTTATTTGATCCCACCCTCCTCCCTCTCCAAGTAGTGAAATCTTGAATATTATTTAAAAAGTTTGGTATGTTCCTACTCGGCATACAAACCATTGTTTTTTTTTAGGAAGATTGACTCAATGTAAGATGGAGATGGTTATTGGAATCTTTAAGTTTTTAATCAGTTGATTGAGGGTGTGGGTGAGAAGCCCTGTCAGAATAGCTCACGTTTGTTTTGACTTCTTATAAGTATGCATGTACTGTCTGATTGTTACCAAACTTTTTCATTTTCCTTTTCTATTTCATGACAAATTACCATATATTTTTACGTATAGGGAGACCCTTAAATCCTAAAATTTACTCAGGAAAATTGAGGATCGTCTTATATAATCAATATGAAAATTACACATTGAATTCTAAGTGAGGTTCACAGTATTGGTAAGCTAGCCTAAGCCTCGGTACGATAACCAATAATAAAGGTAACCAAACCATATTTACCTTACATACTGTATCATTGGCATAAGTTCGTGATACTGTAAATAGTCTATTTGAGGAAAAATTCAATATTGACTATGAAATTAACTTTTATTTATGAGTCCAGCTGAAAAAATGTAAACCTCAATTTATAGTAGCGTTCTCAGTAACCTTTTGATAATCTTAATGGTAGTGTTAATGGTGGTAGTAATAACATTTGAATTAACATGATATTCATTTGTCATTAAAAATCAATCATGATTCAAATTATCCTCACTCTTCCCCACCATCTTCTCTCACATCAGACGTTTTAGCAGCTGCCGGCAGCAAAATTATTTGATTTCTTGGCTGCTTGTATAACTTTTGATTTTAAAAAAACTACCCTCATACTTACTTCTTTTTTGCAGGCAGTTTCATAATTGATGTTGATACAAGTTGATAAGAAATTAAACTGACTTAGAACTGAAGTTAGGAAAAATATTTTGGAAGTGGAATGTGTAATTATTATTTGTAACAGTTTAAAACAATCATAAGACTGATTAATGCGAATTATTGTGCTGTCATTAGCTGTAGTGTATTATTGATGACCAAATGCAAACAAAATGGTTAGTAAAATATTAGTAATTACATAATCTTTACTAAAAGCTTTTAGTATCATTAGTTATCACTGGGATGTGTGAATGCATTAGTTTGTTTGTTATGATCAGCAATGAGATGTAAACAAAACAGTGGTTTCTGTCTTAGGCGGCGTCTTTAGGAAAAATATATGAAAATGTTTTTATTTAATATATTTTGAATTTCTAAGGATAAAGTAATTAAAACAATATTAGTAATAACATCATCATTACATAACCAATACTTGGAAAGGTATCTGTTGCTGCAAAAGCTAACCTATACACAGATGTATAAATGCGGTTATTTGTTCGATATGATTGGCGATGAAACATGAACAAACAAAATGTTTTAAATTTTTGGTGGCATGTTTTGGCAAAATATGATATAAAATTGCTTTTATTTAATTTATTTTGTACCTGTTTTTCTAAGGATACAACAAAGATTACCCTATCCTGTACACCGATGGCTTTGTATTTAACCAGTTATCTTATACAACAGATATGACCTAAATTCATTAAAATTTGCCCTAATTTTTGACATTGTTTTGTCTAAAAGTCGGTTTATACGTGAAGATATACGGTACTTGAAAATGCTATGTGTAATTTGTGATCATTTAGTTTTTAAAAAAAATTATGTATCGATTAGTTGTTTATGACCATGTTGTTTGCATTAATGAAATAATTGTGAAAAATATACAGTACTGTATTGGTTTTCGTAATCAGTTTCTTATTTATTTATATTTCTTTTTTGACTTTTCAGTCTGATGGTGAAGATGGTATGCTTTTCCCCCAAGAAGATAGCATCAATGTCAAGCCGAATAGTAGAGCAAAGAAAAATCCTGGTCTTCAGCATCCTCGAGCAATATGCTTCCTTATCCTCTGGTACATCTTTAGTGGCGTTACTCTCTTCCTCAACAAGTATATCCTCTCCTACCAAAAAGCAGACCCTCATGTCCTCTGTACGTAGCCTTGTATTTTACTATACTATACTGTACAGTATTATCATAATTTTTTTTAATTTCTTAATGATTACTGTATACAGGTACTGTACTATATTTTATATTTTAAAGACTTAGAAAATAGAGGTTTTTGGTGCAATCCTTTCTTCACATGCCTAAAATTATAATACCCCTGTTTTGACAGTTCTTCAGAAGGAATTAACTAGTGTTTGATAATTTGATTATAGAATTTGCTTGCCTTAATTTTGCATGGAATGATTTTTTCCTTTTTTTTTTTTTTTGACACTAGCTGTTTGGGATTTCTTCATTCAGTACCCACTTACTTGCACCTAGGCCTAAGGAAATGACAGCACAGTATATTGTAGTATAATTATTATTAACTTAATTTGTTTTATGTTTTATGAGTGGTAAATTTCTCTTGCAATTTTATATTTCTTTTTATATGCATAATTAATTTTAGTGAGTGGTATTTTCTCTATTATTTATCTAAGTCAGTTATCAGTTATTCACCATAAAAACAGGGGTGATGACAGATGTGTCATTATATTCACCCATTTGTCCATCTAGTATCTATTATTGTCTCTGCTTTTACTTTTTCTGTCACGTATACTTTCACTACCAATTTATGAAAAGGACGTTATGGTTGTATGGGGTGTTGAAGGTAAACTCTTATGAAGACCTTAAGCCATTACTGTACCAGGTCCTAAGTTCGAGCCATCAAGGATTCATAATGTTGTTGACTTTTCCATATTTTTCCTTCTATCCATTTCATGTCAGTTTAGTTTTCTAATTTTACCTTGCTTTATTAGTGTCTCCAATTATTTATTCAGTTAACTTGGTCATATAGAATGTGGTGTGTATTTAAGGAGGATTTTTTAAATGATTTGATATAGTACGTACTGAAATTCAATGGTACTTAAGTGTTCTTGCATAATATAACATTATTTCAATTAGCCTTACCCAACATTCAATGTGCTACAAATTTAAAAGTGCATAATTGATTAACAAACTAAAAATTTGGAGTATTATCAGTAGATTTATATCACTACCTTTCCCATATCTCGATAACTACTAATATTGCTATACACCATTAATTGTAGCTCCTTGTTTCAAATCCTCACTATTGCTTTGTCAGGCAGTTTTGACTTCTCATTATGTGGTGTTTGATCATTTAGAGAATTTTTCTCTCCTTTTTTATGGCTCTTGATGGTAGTTTGGTATGGTATTCTTTCTGTTTCTCAGATGGTAGCCTTGCTAGGGAGTGTATTTCACTCGGTGTCAGTCCTCGCTCTGTAAATAATTCATATTTTAGAAATACCGTGGAGTACATAATTCATCATTTATATGCTAATGATATGACTCCTGTTTGTTCTAGGATTTCCATTTCCCTTTCCATGTCACAAATATTCCTCACTTGTCCATATCCTCCAAATAATTTAAAGTTTGAATTTCTTAAATCCAAAATGGACAGGGAGTATTCCTAAGTATCCTATGCTTTGGTGTAAACCATGGCTAGATATAGGTATTGCCAGGCAAAAGTCATCCCAGTGAGTGTGAGGTAGACATACCATAAGTCTTATGTTCAAGAGGAAAGATGTAATTATAGGGGTAGGGCCATCAGTGAACCTCACATGATGCAGTGTAGGTATTATTATTATTATTATTATTATTAAATGCTAAGCTACAACCCTAATTGGAAAAGCAGGATGCTATAAGCCCAGGGGCTCCAACAGGGAAAATAGCCCAGTGAGGAAAGGAAACAGAAAAAAATAAAATATTTCAAGAAGAGTAACATTAAAATAAATAACTCCTGCTATATATAAACTATATAAACGTCAACAAAACAAAATGAAGAGAAATAAAATAGAAAAGTGTGCCTGAGTGTACCCTTAGGTAAGAGAACTCTAACCCAAGACAGTGGAAGACCATGGTACAGAGGCTATGGCACTACCCAAGACTAGAGAACAATGGTTTGATTTTGGAGTGTCCTCCTAGAAGAGCTGCTTACCAAAGCTAAAGAGTCTCTTCTACCCTTTTCAGTATCCCTTCAGCCCTCAGCTGGACTCCCATCACTTTTTAGCCTTCTGCTATAGGCTACCTTCACTGTAGCTTCCTTTCTATCACCTTGCTGTCCAACCTCTTTTATTCAAATTAATTTTTTTGTAAATTTTTCATTGTCATCCTAAAGCATATTCAAATTAGAATAAGCTGCTTTATCTGCCTCACTTCCAAAAGTTTTACTGTAGCCTTTTTTTACTTACACCTGTTAAGGCTACAAGCATTGTTATATCAGGAGGGGCTTTTTATGCCAGACTTCTGACATTATTAGCAACCTTAGGATATTAATCTACAGCAAGACTGTTCCAGCCCAAGTAGTGCTTACTTCCAGTTAGGGGTGTAAGAATCATCTCGATCCACTCCTTACCTCTACAGTGTTTTGCCTTTAGTGACATTTTGTGTTTAGTGGACCGAGAAAATGAATTCAGTAGGAGGTGTCACAGCTTTGAGAGGAAGGGCTCTTCCCAAGATTTTCAAACCTTGTCCATTGAACTTGTCTCTACAGTATTTCTAAACACCTGTCCGGTCCTGTTTAAAAATCTCTCAACGATATCTTGCTGAAGGACCTAACCCTCAAGTCTGTGTTTCTATTACAGTATCCTTCAGTTCAGCTAGACATATAAGGAAGCTAGCTACACACCCTGTCTAGCAAGATATCTTATTGTAAGAACTGGAACAGGATTGACCTGTTAATATATCCAGATTTTTGGTAAAAATCATTCAGCTTCCTCTCATTCTTAACTTCTCTGCCTTCTATCATTTTCTTTTTGCTAGTACAGTTGAGGCATCAGGAAGATATGCTCATTTGGCCAGAGAAAGGTGTAAGAGTTTTTTTTTTAACTAAACATCTTTGGGACACTTGTGTATTGTTTTTATCTGCGTGTGTATGGCCAAGTCAAATTTGTCAAAAGACACACACTTACTGGCTTAGACGAGTCATCTCAAGAGTTTATAATGCTAATACTGAATTATAGGCATTAAATCTAAAAATCAAGGGTCATGAAAGTAGGTTGGTATTCATTTCACCGATCTTTAAAATGAATTTGGACATAATAAATTTAGCTTCTAAAAATCTCCATATATCTTTTTATAGGTAATAGGTTGGCCAGGGCACCAGCCATCTGTTGTAATACTACTGTTAGAGAGTTATTGGGTACTTCGACTGGCCAGACAGTACTACATTGGATTCCTCTTTGGCTACGGCTTATTTTCCCTTTGCCTACACATACACTGAATAGCCTGGCCTATTCTTTACATATTCTCCTCTGTCCTCATTTACCTAACAACACTGAGATTACCCAACAATTCTTCTTTGCTCAAGGGGGTTAACTATTGCACTGTAAATGTTCAATGTCTACTTTCCTCTTGGTAAGGTTAGAAGAGAGACTTTAGCTATGGTAAACAGTTCTTCTAGGAAAAGGAAACTCCAAAATCAAACCATTGTTCTCTAGTCTTTGTTAGTGCCATAGCCTCTGTGCCATGGTCTTCCACTGTCTCTTGCTTGAAGGTACACTTGAGCACACTATTCAGTCTTATTTCTCTTCTTGTTATTTTGAAGTTTTTATAGTTTATACAAGAAAGATTTATTTTTCAATATTAATCTTACCCGATGATCATGTAGCTGTCAACTCCGTTGCCCGACAGAAATCTACGGTCGGGATACGCCAGCGATCGCTATACAGGTGGGGGTGTACTCACCAGCGCCATCTGTGGTCAGGTACTAAAGTACTTCTTGTCAACAAGACCTCAATTTTTCCTCTGTCGTGCCACCGGCAAGACCTACATGGATACGCTGTTGATTTTGGAGTCTTTTGTTCACGATTTGGTGATGTATTTGCTCTGAAATTTAGCCTTCGCTGTACAGGAAGCTTTAGCCTTAGCTTAGCAAGCTTTTGGTATTAATTTGATTCATTGGTTAACGATCTTTGCTTTACTTTGGAATTCCCCCTTTGACTACTTCTAAAAATTCAAGATGTCTGACCATTCCCAAGTTCCTAAATACAGGCGATGTAGTGTTAGGACTTGTAATAGGCGTCTTCCGAAGGCCTCTGTTGATCCTCACACCGTATGTTCCAATTGTAGGGGAAAATCCTGTCAATTGGAAGATTGATGTGGGGAATGTGCTGGGCTTTCAGAATTCGATTTTAATGAATTCCTCAGATATACTCGTAGGTTAGAGAAGGAGAGAGATAGGAGGAGTTCTTCTCGCTCTTTGGATGTTTCCTCTCCCCATGCCCCTCAACCTTTTCCTTCCCCTGTGGTGGTGACCCCCGAACCTGCTACGAGTGCTCAGCCTGCAATGGCTGATATGTTGCGTGCCATTCAGGCTCTCGGTGATAAGGTGGAGTCGTTGGTTAGTGACCGCAATCAGCTCTTGGCTGATGTCAGAGAGCTGAAAGCGAAGAGTGCAGTGGGAAGTGTTAGTGCTAGTGCTGTGCATAGTGTCAGTGTCAGTGTTGCGCATGAGGATACATCTGTGCGTGCCAGTCGTCCTCCCAGTCCGGGACCTCTTGCAAGCTCCCAAGCCCAGGGGAGAAGCAATGTCGAAGGACCAAAGGGTTCGGCAGGCCTTGATCGGCGCACAGATGTATCCTCAGTGGTTGCGGACGTATCTGCTAAGGATCGTCCCTTCCACTCCCAGACGAATGAGCCCTTACATTCCTCGTCTGTGGAAGAGGTTTCCAGGAGGAAACGGTGGACTAAGGTCTCACGACCGCTCAAACGTAAGGTCCCTTCCGAGCTAGTCCAACGGCCCAGGTGTAGCCACTGGGTCAGTTCGGACTCGCCGCAGTCATCTGATGACTGCACACCTCCCAAGAGAGGTAGAGTGGTCCCTCAACAGGCCTCTGCTCCAACCACAGTAGACCCTAAGTGGTCCATGCTGCAGACTATGCAGTCTCAGCTTGCGGCTTTTATGCAGGAGTATCAGGCAGAGAAGGTTAACACCCCTCCTCCTGTGAGAGCTCCTCCACCGTTGCGCAGTCCTCACTGCCAGACGCATGTTCGTGCTGCACCTTCTGCTTACATGCGTGAGCTGCCGCATCGGGAGTTGCCGGGTTCCAGCACTATGCGGCATTCTCCTCAGCCCATGCAGCATGCTCTGCAGACCTTACAGCATGCTCCGCATACCATGCAGCATGAGCCGCATTCCATGCAGCATGAGCCTCATACCATGCAGCATGAGCCTCATCCCATGCAGCATGAGCCGCATACCATGCAGCATGAGCCGCATACCATGCAGCATGAGCCACATCCCATGCAGCATGAGCCGCATGCCATGCAGCATGAGCCGCATGCCTTACAGCATGCTTTGCATACCACACCGCATGCTCCTCAGCCCACCGCAGACCCTCCCTCACACCGGCCCTCTGCTTTTGTTGTTGCCAGCTCACAGTCTGTCCAGCAGAGGCATGATGATGGATCCGCAGGTACGCATGCACCCGTTCTGCAGGATTCAGCCGTTCAGCTTGCTGCTCTGCCTTTGCCTCTTACAACTCAACTGTCGGGTGAGGAGGTTTCTGAGGATGAAGCTGCTCATCTAGATGATCCTCACTCTGATGTTGAAGGACACAAGTCTTCGCCACCCTCCTTAGACTTTCGCAAAGTCCTTGCTTTGTTCAGAGAGTTGTACCCTGAACACTTTGTGTCTGCAACCCCTCGTTCTCCTCCCTCCGAGTTTGCTCTGGGCATGCAGTCTACTGCGCCTGCCTTCACCAAGCTTGTTCTCGCCAGATCATCAAGGAGAGCTTTGAGGGTTATGGGGGATTGGTTGCAGTCCAAGAAGCAACTGGGAAGGACCTCTTTTGTGTTTCCTCCTCCCAAGCTGGCTTCTAAGTCGAGCGTCTGGTATGCCCCGGGAGAGGAACCTGGCTTGGGGGTTCCTGCCTCTGCCCAGGCCGACTTCTCAAGTCTGGTTGACTCTCCCCGCAGGTTGGCTATGAGACGTTCGAAGATCTGCTGGTCCTTTTCAGATCTTGATCACATGTTAAAGGGAGTCTTTCGTGCCTTCGAGATATTCAACTTCCTCGATTGGTGTCTGGGAGCCTTAAGCAGGAAGACTGCCCATTCTGACAAGGACTCAGCCATGCTGATCATGTCCAGCATGGACAAGGCAATAAGGGATGGGTCTGGCGAGCTTGCGGCTTCTTATGTATCAGGGGTCCTCAAGAAAAGAGAACATCTGTGCTCATTCTTATCTGCTGGTATCACCCCTTGCCAGAGGTCAGAGTTGCTGTTTGCTCCTCTTTCCAAGTGTCTGTTTCCGGAGGAGTTAATTAAGGGGATGGCTGCCTCTCTTCTCCAGAAGAATACGCATGACCTCATGGCTTCTTCTGCACGTAAGGCTAAGACCTTACCTTCCGTGCCTAAACCCTACCGCCCCTTAGCAGTTGATACACCTGCTTCCAGGTTCATCCCGCCCTTTCGTGGCAGAACCTCCAGCAGAGGAGGTACCCGTGCAGACAGTCACCGTGGCAAGTCCAAGAAGGGTTCCAAGTCCACAAGAGGCAAGTTTTGACTGCCTTCCTCTCCAGACAGCTGTAGGAGCCAGACTCAAGACCTTCTGGCAAGCTTGGGAGAGCAGAGGTGCAGACGCTCAGTCTGTGAAGTGGCTGAGGGAGGGATACAGAATTCCGTTCTGCCGCAATCCCCCTCTAGCTACATCTCCCATCAACCTCTCTCCCAACTACAAGGAGAAGGACAAGAGGCTAGCGTTGCAACAAGAGGTGTCGCTCTTGCTACAAAAGGAGGCAGTGGTCATAGTCCGGGACCATCAATCCCCGGGCTTTTACAACCGTCTCTTCCTGGTAGCCAAGAAGACAGGAGGTTGGAGACCGGTGCTGGACGTCAGTGCGCTCAATGCTTATGTCACCAAGCAGACGTTCACGATGGAGACGACGAAGTCGGTCCTAGCAGCGGTCAGGCAGGAGGACTGGATGGTCTCGTTAGACCTGAAAGACGCATACTTTCACGTCCCCATCCATCCAGACTCCCAACCTTTCCTGAGATTCGTCTTTGGAAAGGTTGTGTACCAGTTCCAAGCCCTGTGCTTTGGCCTAAGCACGGCACCTCTTGTGTTTACGCGACTGATGAGGAATATTGCGAAATTCCTTCACTTGGCAGACATCAGAGCCTCCCTCTATTTAGACGACTGGCTTTTAAGAGCTCCCACAAGTCGTCGCTGTCTGGAGAATCTCAGAT
This sequence comes from Palaemon carinicauda, assembly GCF_036898095.1. Taxonomy (NCBI): domain Eukaryota; kingdom Metazoa; phylum Arthropoda; class Malacostraca; order Decapoda; family Palaemonidae; genus Palaemon; species Palaemon carinicauda. Next base: position 130,223,969 of record NC_090740.1, on the reverse strand, counting down.
GGACTATGGATCTGACCAAGGAACTGGGCCTCCTGGTCAATTTAGAGAAGTCCCAGCTCGTCCCATCCCAGACCATTGTTTACCTGGGTATGGAGATTCAGAGTCGAGCTTTTCGGGCTTTTCCGTCGGCCCCAAGGATCAACCAAGCCCTAGAGTGCATCCTGAGCATGCTGAGAAGGAACCGATGCTCAGTAAGGCAGTGGATGAGTCTAACAGGGACACTTTCATCGCTGGCCCTGTTCATCGAGTTAGGGAGACTCCACCTCCGCCCCCTTCAGTATCATCTGGCTGCTCACTGGATCAAGGACATGACGCTAGAGACGGTCTCAATTCCTGTTTCCGAAGAGATGAGGTCTACTCTAACGTGGTGGAAGAACAGCATTCTTCTCAAGGAAGGTCTTTCGTTGGCTGTTCAGACCCCCGACCACCGTCTCTTCTCGGACGCATCAGACTCGGGCTGGGGTGCGACATTGGACGGACAGGAATGCTCGGGAACATGGAATCAGGAGCAAAGGACACTTCACATCAATTGCAAGGAGTTGTTGGCGGTTCATCTGGCCTTAATGAACTTCAAGTCCCTCCAGCTAAACAAGGTGGTGGAGGTGAACTCCGACAACACCACAGCCTTGGCTTACATCTCCAAGCAGGGGGGGACTCATTCGAGGAAGTTGTTCGAGATCGCAAGGGACCTCCTCATTTGGTCAAGAGATCGAAGGCTCACGCTGGTAACGAGGTTCATTCAGGGCGATATGAATGTCATGGCAGATCGCCTCAGCCGGAAGGGTCAGGTCATCCCCACAGAGTGGACCCTTCACAAGAATGTTTGCAGCAGACTTTGGTCCCTGTGGGGTCAGCCAACCATAGATCTGTTCGCCACCTCGATGACCAAGAGGCTCCCATTGTATTGTTCTCCGATTCCAGACCCGGCAGCAGTTCACGTGGATGCCTTTCTGCTGGATTGGTCCCATCTCGACCTGTATGCATTCCCGCCGTTCAAGATTGTCAACAGGGTACTTCAGAAATTCGCCTCTCACAAAGGGACACGGCTGACGTTGGTTGCTCCCCTCTGGCCCGCGAGAGAATGGTTCACAGAGGTACTGCAATGGCTGGTCGACGTTCCCAGGACTCTCCCTCTAAGAGTGGACCTTCTGCGTCAACCTCACGTAAAGAAGGTACACCCAAGCCTCCACGCTCTTCGTCTGACTGCCTTCAGACTATCGAAAGACTCTCAAGAGCTAGAGGCTTTTCGAAGGAGGCAGCCAGAGCGATTGCCAGAGCAAGGAGGACATCCACTCTCAGAGTCTATCAATCTAAATGGGAAGTCTTCCGAAGCTGGTGCAAGGCCAATGCAGTTTCCTCAACCAGTACCACTGTAACCCAGATTGCTGACTTCCTGTTACATCTAAGGAACGTTAGATCCCTATCAGCTCCTATGATCAAGGGTTACAGAAGTATGTTGGCAGCGGTTTTCCGCCACAGAGGCTTGGATCTTTCCTCCAACAAAGATCTACAGGACATCCTTAGGTCTTTTGAGACCTCTAAGGAACGTCGGTTGTCCACTCCAGGCTGGAATCTAGACGTGGTCCTAAGGTTCCCGATGTCATCTAGATTTGAACCGCTCCAATCAGCCTCTTTCAAGGACCTCACATTAAAAACTCTTTTCCTCGTATGCCTAGCAACAGCTAAAAGAGTAAGTGAGATCCACGCCTTCAGCAGGAACATAGGTTTCACATCGGAAACGGCTACATGTTCCTTGCAGCTCGGTTTTTTGGCTAAAAACGAGCTTCCTTCACGTCCTTGGCCTAAATCGTTCGAGATCCCTAGCCTATCCAACTTGGTGGGTAACGAGCTGGAGAGAGTACTTTGCCCAGTCAGAGCTCTTAGGTACTATCTGAAAAGGTCAAAACCTTTACGAGGACAATCAGAAGCCTTATGGTGTGCTGTTAAGAAGCCTTCGCTACCAATGTCTAAGAACGCAGTTTCTTACTACATCAGGCTTCTGATTAGAGAAGCTCATTCTCATATGAAGGAAGAAGACCTTGCTTTGCTGAAGGTAAGGACACATGAAGTGAGAGCTGTGGCTACTTCAGTGGCCTTCAAACAGAACCGTTCTCTGCAGAGTGTTATGGATGCAACCTATTGGAGAAGCAAGTCAGTGTTCGCATCATTCTATCTCAAAGATGTCCAGTCTCTTTACGAGAACTGCTACACCCTGGGACCATTCGTAGCAGCGAGTGCAGTAGTAGGTGAGGGCTCAGCCACTACATTCCCATAATCCCATAACCTTTTTAACCTTTCTCTTGATTACTTTTATTGTTGTTTTTGGGTTGTACGGTCGGCTAAGAAGCCTTCCGCATCCTGGTTGATTTGGCGGGTGGTCAATTCTTTCTTGAGAAGCGCCTAGGTTAGAGGTTGTGATGAGGTCCTTTAGTATGGGTTGCAGCCCTTTATACTTCAGCACCTAAGAGTCGTTCAGCATCCTAAGAGGACCGCTACGCTCAGTAAGGAAGACGTACTTATTAAAGGCAGAGTAATGGTTCAAGTCGACTTCCTTACCAGGTACTTATTTATTTTATATTGTTATTTTGAATAACTAATAAAAATGAAATACGGGATACTTAGCTTCTTTGTTAACATGTATACTGGTCTCCACCCACCACCCTGGGTGTGAATCAGCTACATGATCATCGGGTAAGATTAATATTGAAAAATGTTATTTTCATTAGTAAAATAAATTTTTGAATATACTTACCCGATGATCATGATTTAAAGGACCCGCCCTTCCTCCCCATAGAGAACCAGTGGACCGAGGAGAAAATTGAGGTCTTGTTGACAAGAAGTACTTTAGTACCTGACCACAGATGGCGCTGGTGAGTACACCCCCACCTGTATAGCGATCGCTGGCGTATCCCGACCGTAGATTTCTGTCGGGCAACGGAGTTGACAGCTACATGATCATCGGGTAAGTATATTCAAAAATTTATTTTACTAATGAAAATAACATTTTAATGTCGTTATTGTTCTTAAACTTCTCTTGTAGTTTATTTCCTGATTTCCTTTCCTCACTGAGCTATGTTTCCTGTTGGAGCCCTTGGGCTTACAGCATTATGTTATCCCAACTAGGGTTGTAGCTTAGCATAATAATAATAATAATAGTAGTAGTAGTAGTAGTAGTAGTAGTAGTAGTAGTAGTAGTAGTAGTAGTAGTAGTAGTAGTAATGATGATGATATATGATTCTACTTGACAAGTTTGACTCTTGTGTCCTACTGTAAATGTCCATTCTACTAGCTGTATTACAACAGCTGGCCAAATTGTAAATGCCCTTTTGGTAGATAAGATTACTTCCAACTCTTTTATCTATTTTATAATCACTCGCCAGTAAATCTTGGGTATATACTTCTGTTGATAAATTGAGTTAATCATCAGTTTTGTTTAGTGTGAAACTTAATCTACAAGCTGTAGTCATACTGTGGTGGGATGTCACAAAGACAAACCCCACACATTTGAATCACTGTCTGACAAATATTTCTGCAACACAAACTTTCCCCTTACATTATCAAACACTGGACTCTTGGACTGAAGCAACAGTAAAACTCAGCATAGTCCTTAAATCTAGCCTGTACAACTCAATCAAAATCTAATTTAATACTTATTACTGTAATCCTTAATCTATAATTCTTAAACTAAAACTGCAACAGACAACATAAAAAAGTGCTGTTACTATACATACAAAATATAAAAACCTTATTCAAATAAACCTCAAAACCCAGCAACAAAATTTAAAACTAAGCCAACAACACAACCAAAATAAAATATGTATATATGTATGTACGGTATACATTTATGGACACACACCGTCATCCACACTAAGCCGAACTGTCTTTAACAGCACACTGGCATAGCTCTGTGGCAATCACTCCCTTCTGTCAATCTGACAGAACTGCCTTATTTGGTCTGAGCATCAGTATCAATCGCCATCATTAAAAGGATATTCCAAGCAAATTCATTTATACAGGCCAGGTAATCTTTACCATACAATATATTCCAAGTCACTAGAGCAGTCAAATCCAACTCCTTTTATAAGCCCGGTCACAATTATTAAGAAGCATTCAAAATATTGAATATCCAATTACGGCCTGAAAAAAAAAATGGATATTCTTTGCTAACTAAACTATCATACTATACAGTAATTAAAGATAAATAATACAGTAAATGGATTCTATCATTCACAACCACTAAGCAAAGGTAGACAATAATTACTGATATAATAAAGCACTTCCAAAGCTGGTAGACAATAGATAAGAATGATAATCTTACATTCACAACTGACTCTCTCTACAGTCAATTAAAAAACCATTTACCCAGAATATACGCGACTGTCGTAACCTAACATGGTAAAGGTAAACAATCCACCTTAAGTTATGCCAACAGTCTTTCTCGCTACAATCTTTATAACTAATTATCTCTCTCTCTCTCTCTCTCTCTCTCTCTCTCTCTCTCTCTCTCTCTTTCTCTCTGTTTGCCAGGTCCAAAGTCCATATCCCCCATTTAACTGATTTAAGACTATTGATTTCATTCAAATCTCTTATTATAGACACTCTCTCTCTCTCTCTCTCTCTCTCTCGCTCTCTCTCGCTCTCTCTCTCTCTCTCTCTCTCTCTCTCTCTCTCTCTCTCTCTCTCGTTTGCAGGGTCCAAAGTCCACATCCCCCTTTAACTGTTTTAATTTAAGACAAGCAAGAGTTGATTTCATTTAAATATCTTATTAGATTACTGTAGAGTGATGAATTTGAGGTAAAGTTTCTCACTAACAAATAAGTAAACTAAGGAACGGACTAGAGTGAATACTTATCCTTCACAAAATCTTTGATTTTGGTGCAGGAAAAAATTTGGCCTGCCTTTTGACCCTCCTTTGGCATTAAGGTCAAACAACTTCATGGATGGATTTCATTACTGCTGGAGACAGTTCAAAGCTCATATTTATAGATGATCAGGTTGGAATACTTTTTGTACTTCCAAATTGTCTTGAATATGAGCTGGTAGACATTAAAGATAACCATAAAGTGATGGGTTGTGCTAAAATCAATTTTTGTTTTTTAAAAGTTCTCTTTTAAATGACCTCAACTTTCATGAACCTTAATTAACAACCGAGATTTCTGAAGTAGTCTCCTTGATGATGTAGTTAAATCAAGTGAACTGGATGTTAATCCCACTTGAAGTTCTTTTTGGCCTCAACAAAGCCAATGCAGCTTTTTAAAAAGTGAGCAAAACCTTTTTTTTATTGTATTCTACATCAGTGCATCATATGGACTAATTACACCGAGGTGTTTTTCCAACCAAGATCAACTGAGGGTAATACTGTATGTGTACAGTAGTATATGAATTATGTTATATAACATCTTTAAGGTTCTGCTAAAAAAAATATTCTTTAATAATTGAGTGGTGTTTAATACATAGCATGTATTTCCATTGTAATTTAAGGGAGCATTCTTGATTAACAGTACTTCATGAAACTGACATCCTGTTTTTAAAGATACAGTAATTGTGGTTATTAATTATGTATTAGGATATGAAATAAATGAACTTATATAATTCATTGGTGTCTAATTTCTTGTTTGAATTATGTATATAGTAAATTTGTTTTCATATATTAGTTACAATTGGTTAAGCGTTAGTATAAAATTTAAACTGGTTTAGCTAGGTTGTATGAATATTAATAACTTTTTCTCTTCCTGTCCCTGAATTGTACTTTTTACTTAGTTTCTATGCTGTACAGTACTGGTACTTTACTGTATTTTCACTCTATATCCAAGAAGTACTTATCATTAATGAATAAGATGGGCTTCATCACCAATTTTTTAAGGAATGCCTTGTCATTTTTTTACGTTTTTTACATTGACAAATATGTATTACAGGTGGTATGCAGATGATGATAACAATGGTATGTGGCTTAATTCAGCTACGCTTTCCACTTGGCACTTATCGTCCTGTCACTGGTCAAAGAAAACCGGAAGACTTCAAGAGAAGCATGGTTACTTTAGGATTTTTACAGTAAGCAATATTTCACATTTTTGTTACCAAATTAAGAATAGTCCATGTCTTGTATATAAAGTTTCAAACCATAAATCAGAGTAAGCTTCTGAAGAAACATAAATTTTTTTTTACTGTTATGCCTTGGCATCAGGCTTTCAATGAACCAACCAACAGCAGCATACAACTCAAATTAAGTTTATATTGTTGCATCAATGTAATCTCTTGAGTGATGATAGTATGTGTTATATGTTCATTACTTTGCTTTACAAATTATGATTTCATAAAAATTTTATGTCAGATTTTCCCTATATTAGATAATACAAGATTAGAATTCCTACTCTCTCTTTTGTTTTGTACAACTGGCTGAATTTCCTCTTCTTGTAAGTCTGCAGCTGTACTATTTATCTGTTCTCCATTGTGTTGCTTATCTACTAACTTTTCAATGTCTGCCTTTGCCTTTCCTTGTGACATGTCATAATTGTCACCTTCTGAAATAATAGTGTTTTTCAGTCTCTGGATACCACTTAGCCTATCTAAGAAACTTCTTCATTTGTATTATGATTTCCAAAGCATATTCCAGTCATGAGTCTTGATACTATTCAGTGTTTTGTTGTCACTTTAAAATCTCCATTTGTTCCAACACCTCCTACAAATCTTTCTCTATTTATTATATGAGAATATTAATTTGCTGAAGCTGAACTTGCCATAAGAGTTTAAACGAGGTAAACAACCCTGTCGCTAATTAGCGGCGAGGTAGACTAGCCACCCTGCTCTCACATTCACTGGTGGAATGATATCACTTTTACTTTTGGCTCAGAGTGCGGACTTGCATCTTGCTCTCCCCCATTAACCAATATCTAGTATTGGTTGTTACTTTTAACATTTCTTTTTCTTCTCAGGTGTGCTTGTTTGGGATTGTTGTTATGCAGATTTATCCTGGCATAGAGGGCCAATCTTGCTGTAATTTTATGTCAGCTGTGGAGATAGATCCCCATGCTCTTTGCTTTATGTGCAGATGTTATCTCTGTTTGCAGGGGACTCCAGAAAAAAAAAAAAAAAAAAACTGCCTTCGGGGTCTTTCTCAAAGTCAGAAGTCCCGAGTTCTTACTCTGGTGTCTCGTTCCCTCCCTGTTGACTCTGCTCGTTTGATCTCCTCTAGAGGACGATTGAGTAAGAATGGTGGCCAATTTATCCCTGGACAACCTTCCCTTGCTGAGTGCCCTGCTGCTTCCCCTAGCAACGTGGCAGTGCCCTCGGCTGGATGGGAATCTATGTTCGCCGACACTATGCATCAGCTCTGGTCGTCTTTGGAATCTTGGGTACTCTGCCTGAGGTGCTTTTAATGGGGGCACAATGGGAGTGCACATCTGCCTCTTTAAGTGTTGACCTCGGTCTTCTCCTACGAGCCTCGGGCGGGTGACTCTCCAGAGCTTTTTGTGTCCCCAGCTGTAGCACTTCCTTCTTCTGTTATTGCACCCATTGTTCATGCAGCTCTGGCATATGAAGGAGAGCAGTGGGAGCCTGGCATATGAAGGAAAATTGTGGCAGCCTGGCATCTTCGGAGAGACCAGGTGGCGAAGCTTATGATAAAAACCCAGAAGCTGACCACCGTCAGTCTTATAAGCTTGCTGATCGCGCTGCGAACTCTCAGACTGAGTTCGCCGAGTGCTCTGATGTCCTCCAGCCCATGTAGCCCTTAGCTTCACCACCCAGTGTTGAGCACCTCTCTCGTTCACTAGTGAAGGGCTCCTCACCTGAGTGGTCTCTTCCTCGGGGATGAGGTATCGAAAACTGGATTCTTTCAGGCCTCATTTCAGCTCTTCGGACTGTTGTTCTTTGAAACGAGACGATGAGTCGCTTAGGAGATTGTACGCCCCTCACCTTCATGTAAGTAGGACACAACAGGATGCTTGGGATTTTATGAAGACCTTGGTCTTGGGGTGACGGGGTCTTGCACCTAGGTCTTCTCCTCCTAATGCGGAAGAGCTTGCTTTTTCCTCTGCTCGCAAGTGAACAAGAAAAATCCCTTGGCATACTGTACTCGTTACCAGGCGAGCATGTTTCTCCTCCTGCAGGAGCGCATTCGGCAAATCATCAATCTCCTACGGGTGTGCCGTCGAGTGTTCCTGATGGATTGCACGTTGCTCAGGCATGCAGGCAAGTAATCCCTAGGTTAGTGAGAGTATTGTGCAGTGTTGCACACCCAACCACCTAGCGAGGTGGACGGGCAAGCTCCTCTCGCTGACGTAGTCTTACTTGCGACTTTGGCTCCAATTAGCAAATTCATATCTCGCACTGCTTTGGCAGCGTGTATGCACTCATGACCTGACTCTACTATAATAACACGTGCACTTACACAGATAAAAGCTACTTCAGTTGCTCGCCAGTGATTACCTGCTCGCATAACCACAGTAGCTCATGCCGCTTTGCTGTCACACCTGTGTATCCTACTTCAGTAGTTCATGCACACACTCCTTTGCATAGGCCAGGTCTCACTAATGAACACTCACCTGTTCAAGTTAGCCCTACTCGGAGTTCACCCAGAGCAGGTAACCAGTATGCACACACTTAAAGTACCTCAGTAGGTGTTCCTTCATTCGCAAAGGACACCTTATGGTTTTCAGAGTTGGTGCAAGCAGTTAAGCAGGCAGTCTCCGAACCATCCCCACTTCCACCAGCAGTACAAATTATTCCTCGTATACCACTCTAAACATCAGAGTCCCCAGGGACTACTAGTGACCCTAGGCGTAGGAGTTCTGCCGCCAAACAGGCTCCCATATTGCCAACACCTCGCCGCCTTTCTCCTCAGAGGTCAAATCTCCAAGACCGATTTTGACCTAGAATGGGATAAATTGGGCATTTTCCCAATTAATCCCCAGATGAAAAGGGGAGAGCAATGGCAAGCAATGTCCCCCTTGGGATACTCTGCATCCGAGAACTAGCAGGGGCTTGAGATCTCAGAGAGTTCCTCATCTTCCAGTTGTCATCCCATGTTCCTGAAGCCAGGAGTGTCAGCACATTCCTGGTATTCAAAAGAATTTCTCTGATACAGGCGTGTGAAAACAGCAAACAGCAGCCACCATCCACTACCTGCAAAACATAACCCACAGGAACCTGGATATATTTACCCTAGGTTCTGTGGTGGCTGCACAAAACCTGGTCACTAATACCTCAGCTCCCTTGTAGGACAAGTATCAGTTGGTGTATGGCAGATTTTCCCCGGGAGTAAGTCTAGGATAAATGTATGAGTGACTGGCCACTTCATATTACATCCTCCTCTTTCTTGGGATTCAGCATCCAAGAAACTCTGCAAGCTGACCTCTTCTGACTAAAGATGGGTAGCGCCTTTTGTGCATCCTAATATACATTGATATATTTGTTACGTCCCCATTCTCCAAGTGAGGTTGAGTCAGGCAGCGTCTAAGCTAAGTGTGGAGCTGAGCTCCAATTTCATGCTTACCTGGTCAAGTAACATTGCTAAATTCTATGCTAGCACCAATTGGCCAGGCTGTCTTTTTAAAAGGAACACAAGGTGTTAAGGTCACCCAAGGACAGTCTCTAGCTAGTTATAGGATTTCCACCCACCATGGGGCGAGTCTCCTATGTAAAGAGCGTGCCGGAACAAATGACAAATTTGGAATTTGTGTTTTTTCTATCTATACAAACCTGAAGCTCTCTACACATACTGATCCTGTAATCACCTTCCGCCAGAAGCACTGCTGCAATTGCAAAGTGATGATTGTTTACTAGAGCTTGTGTGAGTGGGGTGGTGGTGTACCCCCGTTACCCCCTTCGCTATCTAGTAGAGGGTAGTTACACCTCATAGAAGCTTTAATGGCTGGTTTCAGCTGTCGCTGACATAATACTCCTATGTAAAGAGCTTCAGGTTTGTATAATTAAGAAAACTACAAATTATTCCAAATTTATCATATTTACACTTCATTCTTTTTCCTCGTCCCATCATACTAGGTGTGAAGGATGTTTCTTTCCCTTTCAGGTTGGCTTTTTCAATTGAGTAGATCTCATTGGCATTCCATATTTTTGTTTCCATGAAAAAGTAAATATAACAACCTCTAAAAAGTCTAAATAGTCATAAACATTTTTAGAGCTTCAATATTTCATTCAAAGATAAAAGCTTTCTGTGTTTTCTTATCAAGGTGTATGATGGATCAGTTAGTTAGGCCTTAATATTGAATGAATGAATGAATTTCTTTCTTTTTCAGACTTGGGACGATTATGTTTGGCCTTATTGCTCTTTATTTCGTGGCTGTTAGCTTTGCTGAGACTGTGAAAAGTTCTGCACCTTTGTTTACAGTATTGATAGCTTGGCTTGTTATGGGTAAGTACTATTCATTGCAAATAGTTAGTCTGCAGTAATTAGCTTTGTTTTTACCTTATTTGTGTGTGTTTTTTGCAAAGTTTTATCTCAGCTACATAACACTAGCTAGTTTTTTTTTTTTTTTTTGCTATGCTTTTCCTTTAAACTGTGTGGAGATTTTGAACACAAATTGATAAGTTTGACTTTTGATTTGGGCATTTGAGGTCTGTCCTTGCTTGTGTTTTTCATCTGCAGTCCTCATTTTTTTTTATAGGACAGAGGTCAGTCACCATCTGAGGTAAATACATTATCATTATTTTTATCCTGTAGTATTCAATGACTTGAAGTGATTTAAGTTTGTACTGTATCTCTCTATTCCGTAGGTAAAAATCTCTTCATTCCATTGGTAAATTGTCAAGTACAGTTAGAATCTATCTGCATGCAGTCATTTATGGTGCTTGGGTATTTTTAATCACTGGGCTTAGTCATCAAGTTACATATTTTTGCACAAGTATTTTATTCATAGTTTCACAAACCCCTTTAGGGATTGAAACCTACACTATGCCATGGAGATTACATTACCAATAATACTGAATTGTCTTTTGTCTATTGACTGTTCAAGGAACAAATTACCAATAATACTGTACTGAATTGCCTTTCGTCTATTGACTGTTAAAGGAACAAATGAACGAAAGGCTAATTCAAATACTCGCAATATTTAGCAAGCATATACATTGGATCAGTCATTCCATATCTATAGCACCTTGGTGTTTTTTCAAAGTATTTTGGATTTCTCTTTTTTGAATTTTATATTTCAATGAATCTTAACTTAAAGTTGTCAGACAAACAATATGCTACTGCTTCTTGATCTCTTAATAATAAAAAACTCTGTCGTCTATATTCCCCTCCCTCATGGTGTCTAGCTATCCTGAAGTACCATCTATTGAGGTGAATACAAACCAATGATATTGTAGTGTGGATACCAAAAGCTTCGTATGATAATCATTACTTCAACTGATTACTCGCCAGCTCATCCTTTTTTTGTGATAGGGTACTGGTAATTTTTTAGTAGATTTTAGAGGATGACTAGCAAAGTATGTCCCTCTTCTGGCTTTAAGATACATTTATGTACCAAGTGTTCTGTTGAAATAGGCGTATGTTTGAAGATACAAGTTCCATTTGTTTCATATTTGAAGGTCAGCAATATGATTTAACCCATAGGGGTTAGGAATTTGCCCATTGCTCCAGAAAACATATGGCAGAATATGTCAAGTTAATATCTGAATGAGTTTGTAATAGAGATTCAAAATAAAAGTGAAAGGAAGTAAATCAGGAAATTTCAGATCAAGATAGGTCAATGGTTGCTGGTATATCTCAGCGCTATTTGGATCAGATTCTTCATCTTAAGCCGATTTATTTTTATTTTACTTGTTGTCTTCTAGACAAAGTGATGTTTATATGGTCACATATTCTTTTTCAGAGGTTTTGACTCAACAGAATTCAGATTCTTACCACATGTAATAAGAATCCCAGAGAGAAGAACTGGTTAGGAACTCTGATGCCTTGTGATCAGGCTTTATGAGCTGTGATTAATGGTTTTGCCTAATGTGTAACATCTCTCTTGTCAGATGCATTTGTCTGCTATGTTCTGAAAACATTTTCGGGTACTTATAGAAAAAGATTACGTCTCGATTCATCCCATAATAAAGATTTGCCTGATTTGTTTAACTATAATGTTGATATAGGTGCTAGTGCTGTGTTAGCATTCATAAGACCATAAGTAGAAGGGTCAGCTTGCCAATCATCTCTTCTATGAAGAATAGATATGTGAATGTGGAGGGGTGAAGGGGTTAATGCAAATTTTGGCTCCAAAATTTTTAACACCGATCCTTTATAATAAGTCAAAATAACTCCAGTGATTTTCATTATTCACAAAGGTATAATATGGATGATGTAGCACATTCAAAAGATTTCTCAGAATCAAGATGATTGGGAAAATAACTTAAGGGATATTAAGAACTCATTGCGCAGATTGCCATCTATTTTTTTACTGAAATTATTGCAGTCTTGAATCCCGAGAAAAGTTAAAACTGATCTTGCCTACTCTTTGATATCTGCCTAGTTAGTATATTTACCTCAAACTAAATACAGTATAGTCCAGCTTTTTCAAGTATTTTTAGGTCAAAGTCAGTGAATGTACACAAGACTAGAATCAACAAGAATTGCCATGAGCTTTTGGCAGTTTTCAAGGCTACTCAATCTCAGGAAAGTCTAGTATTGGGAAAGTTCATTGAGTATTCATGGACAACACAGTGGCACTGGCATACATAAGAAATAAAAAAAAAAGCATGGAGGTACCGGGGCAGAGACTCTTCAATATAGTAGAGGATTTATTGTTGTGTACACAAATTAGTTGGATTCAGCTTCTACCCTGATCATTCCAAGGGAGATTGAATGTTCTGGCCAACCAACTGATCAGGAAATGTCAAGTCAATCCAAACGAGTGGTCTCTTCACCCATTTTTATGTCATGGAAGATGGAGGTGTGCTTCTCTCTGGTTGCAGATCCTTTGGCTCTGTGAGTGGATGCCATGCTAAAGGATTGGTTAGGTCTAGATTGGATTTTTATACATTTCCTCTTTGTTAATGATTCAATGTGGAATAAATAAGATTTGGAGATTACTGAAGGGGAGGATAATCTTAATGACCCCGTTTTGGCCTCAGAAGGATTGGTTCCCAGATTAGTGACTTTTTCTATCAGAAGTGTCAAGGAAGTTGCCTTTCAAGGTAAGTTTCAAATAACCTCTGATGCAATGGACACACCAAAAATCCCGGGTGCTTCTGCCAAGCGCATGGAAACTATCCAACTTACCTTCAGAGAGGATGGTTTTTTCGGCCCCATACATTGTTTTAGCTTCCAAAAGAACTAATACCAGTAACTTGTACCGCAGGATATGTTGTAGGTGTATTTCCTTTTTATGATAAACATTATTTATGCTATGAAAGGGTACAGGCCAGTGCTGAATAGCTAATATTGAAGCATATTGAGTTAGATTTATCCTCTTCAAACATTATACAAGCAAATGGTCAGCTGGAAGCATGCATTTTGTTTGACATATATCCAGAAGCAGGTGCATTGCTAGAAACATAAGTGTGGCAGCAGATGAAAAGACAACTAGAGGCTGGGACATAGCTGGAGGTGTGCATATGGCTACAGTGCATAAGCTGGTTGCATTCTAAATGATGATGCATTCTAGATGATGATGTATGGGGTGTTAGTCCTAAAGCCCAAGCATTGGGACTGAGAAAGTCATTCTGCGTTAGTTGCATCTGGAAGGTTAGAAAGTGCCGACACTAAAAATAGGGGCATAAAGACTAAGGGTAGTGACAGTTGATCTCTACCTATGCTGACACAAAAGAGGAGTGCCAAATAAATGGCAATCACGTAACAAGTGGAGTTAAAATGAAAAAAATATCTAAGTTAGGAAGATTGAAAAAGAAGTCAAGGCATCATAGTACTGTAGGAAGACATAAATCTTACTTCCTTTGCTTCAAGAACACAGACACTTCATAAAAGCTTTAACAGCAACCTCCAGCTTCACTAAAAACGTTAAAGTATAAAAAGTTTGTATTCGTGTAAGGGCAATTAAACTATAAAGGGTAGTTACAGAGAGGATCCTTAAAATACCCATGATCCAACAATGAAAACCTTAGCCAGCAATAAAACTTAATGACAACATAATGTTGGAATAAGGGATTTTGACGAAGGAAAAATCTATTTCTGGTGAGAGACCTGTGGCGCCCGGTGAAAAGGGGTCCTTCTAATACACTTTTCTGATAAAATCTTCCATACAATTACATTAATTACGGTAGTATTCAACAGTATGCTGAAAAAGTTATTTGGAAATTAATGACTGATAAAATTATTATCACGAACAATCCTAGCATAGGATGATTGTGCATTGCTAAGTAGTGTGTAGACACACAAGAAGGAAGACAGGTAATAACTATATACTGGAGATAGCTACTGTATATATCAACACACTAGGCAAAGGCTAGGAGAAGGAAAACTCCAAAATCAAACCAAACCAAACCAAACAAGACCCCAACGGCGGAGCTTCCCAGCGCCGGCGGAAGAGGGCAATGCCTATCGGGCAGGCAACAAGGTGGGCCTTGACATAACAAGAACCCAGCAGCCGGATGCAACCAACATCGGAGAAGCCGCCTGTCTCATATGTCTTGAGCCGCGGTGAAAACGATGTGGGCCAAGTGTGTGTGCGTGGCCCTTGCAAAGCCACAACCACCCAAAACAATATACCCAGCTACTGGCATTCTGTCGTTTCCTCCACCCTTCTTCTGATAGGAGGCTGATGGCTAACGACAGAACCCAATACTCGGACACGAGTGGGCGCCGACGACGACGATATCAACACACTCATCTAAAAAAAGAACCAGATTCTTTTTTCCTGTCTTTTTCCAAAGATTAAAATGTGTGGGATTCAAGAAGATTTACAAATAGGCTATGGTATAAGTAATAGATTTGTGTTAAATCAAGTATTTTTCAAATGAACCGCCACAACAGTTATACTGATATTTCAAAGAATATGTGTAGCTGGTCCCATAAAGGGAGAATCATCAGGTAACTCTTGATTACCAAGTCACTTTTAGGTCTGTCTATGATTAGTGCAGTGGTGCACTGCCATGTCTCCTAGTTTCTTATACTAAATGCTTCATTAACTTTGGTTTGAGAGCTTAGTGAGCCTCTATTAATATGGTAAGAGCAATTTGTAATACTTTCATCATTGGAAATTTACAGGTATGATTATGACTAAGAGTTGCCAGAGCTGCATTTAGCAGGATCCTGCGTCACAAATTCCCTCCCATGAGCTTCTTCAAAATCCTCATCTTCCTTTTGAGTGTCAGTAGTTCAGCTCCATGTCAGCTAAGTTGACTTTTAAGATTTTGCCAAAAGTAAAAGCTTTGCGATGAAAGAAATACTGTACTGCATTAGCACAGTTGAGTGCCTTTGGTGTGTTCCAACACTTTTCAAAACTCAAATTACAACACTTTATTGAAATGGACTTCCATTGTAACTGTAGCACCTACTTAATATTTATTTTTTCAATATGACTCCAATAATATACTTTCAACTTAAGTACTCATCTCCTGACATCATTGTTCTGAAGCAAATATTCAGACACACCAAAAGGTAAAATGCCTTGCTACTGGAGATATAAAGTAACAATATATGCATCCACTAAGTTAGTGCGAGCAGGAAATCTCTCTTTCAACAATTAAAGTGTCTGTGATTGCACAACTGTGTGAAATGGTAATGTTAGAAATAATGAGTTTCCATTAAAAGAATTAATTTTTTCAAGAATTATACATTACATTGGATGTGGGAGATTAAAAATCTTAATATGAATATTTATTCTTCTGTATAAACACCCTTGAAGTATTAATTTTTTTTATTTGACAGACTTCAATTATTTCAGATTGTCGGTGCCATATTCATTTGTATAAAACAAATATTTAAATTAGTTACAGGGTACTTATTTTTATTTTATTTGTGCTATAAAAAAATTATGAAATACATGTAACTACGCATGGCAGGTGAGTGCATTGGAGTTTTTTTTCCCAGGATTATTTAGGCTTAATGTTAACCAGTCAAACCTTTAAAAGATATTTTGTAGATCCAAAATATTTTCAGTAAAAATTTTACTGGAAAAATTGAAACCATACACTGCATGTTCTTTTGATATTTTGTTTTCTGTCTTTGGGTATACAAATATTAGTTCATTATTTGCTCCTACTTTTTCGTGGATATCAAAGCTCATGTGAACGTAGACTACAAAAATATCTCTCCAATTTTTTTTTTTCAGGTGAGCGAACTGGAGCTTTTGTGTTCTTGTCTCTGATCCCAGTCATGCTTGGCTTAGCCCTGTGTTCCAGCAATGAACTCTCCTTCAGTTTGATTGGGTTCTTGTGTGCCTTGACAACTAACCTTTGTGAATGTGTGCAGAGTGTGGTGTCCAAATCACTACTCTCTGATAGTACATACAGATACAAGTGAGTTTTTTAATTATCTTAATACAGAATTCAAATTAGTAAATATGATATTCTGATGGAATAGTTCCTACCTGGAAGTTCTAAGTTTTTATATTTCAGTAGTTCTCTCACATACGTTGCTAGGTATATTTAGTACTGTATGTTGGTAGTAAACATTCTCAATCTAGTTTCAACTAAGTAATTAAATATTTAGGTGTTGATTTTATATAATAAATACTTATTGTATTTTTTTCAATATTAATCTTACCCGATAATCATGTAGCTGTCAACTCTGTTGCCGACAGAAATCTACGGTAGGGATACGCCAGCGATCGCTATACAGGTGGGGGTGAACACCACAGCGCTATCTGTGGTCAGGTACTCTAGTACTTCTTGTCAACACCACCTCAATTTTTCCTCTGTCGTGCCTCCGGCTAGACCTACATGGATACGCTGTTGATTCTGGAGCTATTGCTCACGATTTGGTGATGTATTTGCTCTAGAGTTTAGCCTTCGCTATTCAGGAAGCTATATCATTAGCTTAGCAAGTTTTTGGAATTAATTTGATTTAATTTTTGATTTAATTTTGGTACGAAGAGAGTATGAACTCTCTTTCACTTTTAAATGGCCGACCCTTCCCTTAGACGGAAGTGTTGGTGTTGAAGAGAGTATAGTCTCTCTTAATTTTGCTTAACAAAGTTATAGATTTATTTTATATCTCTCCGCCTTTTATAGGCCTCTTTGATTAACTTCCTTTTATTATAAACTTATTAAAATTAATTTTTATATTTGTTTATATTCGACCTTTCCTAATAGTAGGCGGTCTTTTCTTGGAACCGAAGTTAATTAACTTTGAGCCCGTCATTTCATTTTTACCTGTTAACATATTATGCCATTTTAATGTTTTTGAAAGAATTTCTTTGATAGTCTTGTACTGTTTTCAAAGTTGAACTAACGTTTTGTTTTGTCTCTGCAGTTGTTGACGTTCAGAACGTTCAACTTGCGCTCTATCATTACGATAGAGAGAGAGTCTATCACGCACCTCCCAGAGAGGCACGGTGGTATCGCAACAGACAGTAACTCCGTCTGTTGCCGCACCAGCTGTTTTAGACCCTCAGTTTCAACGGACAGTAGCTCCGTTTGTTGTTGTCTTTCTCTAACTCTAGTGGTCTATGCTGCTGACAATGCAGTCGCAGCTTGCGGTGTTGATGCGGGAGTTTCAGGCAGAGAAGTTTAATACACCTCCTCCTGCGAGTGCTTCTCCTCCTCTGCGCAGTACAATCTGCCAGACGTATGAGGTTGAGGTTCCTCAAGCTACCTCCATGCGTGAGCTGCCGCGTTGGGAGTTGCCAGATACCAGCGCTGTGCAGCAACCTCCACTTTCCTTGAGGCAGGAGCCTCTTACCACGCAGCAACCTCCTCAACAATGGGGGCAGGAGCCTTATGCCTTACAACCTCCTCTACCCTTGAGGCAGGAGTATCTTGCATTACAACCATCCTCGAGGCAGCTACCTCTTGCGGTGCGACAACCTCCACCATCCTCGAGGCAGCAACCTCAACTCCACCTCTGCGCAGTCCACCCTGCCAGACGTATGAGGTTGAGGTTCCTCAACCTACCTCCACGCGTGAGCTGCCGCACTGGGAGTTGCCAGATACCAGCGCTATGCAGCAACCTCTTGCGTTGCGGCAACCTCCACCATCCTTGAGGCAGCAACCTCAACTCTTGCGGCAGCCACCTCCACCATCCTTGAGGCAGCAACCTCAACTCTTGCGGCAGCCACCTCCACTCTTGAGGCAAGAACCTCAACTCTTGAATGGGCTCTCGTGGCATGGTTGGTTTCGACCTGGCCTTTCATTAGAAGGGGCTAGCGTTCGATCCCAAGTATGAGGTAGAAATTTATTTCTATTTGAACACGATGTTGTGTTGATATTTATCCATATTGACTCATTAGGGGTAATTTGAATGATTTACTACCAATTGTGTCACGTGGTGGCCCGGGGAAATCTGGTAAAACTCGCTGGTAAAGAGACTGATGTCTCACCAGGTAAATCCTCGGACAGCTAGATTAGTGTCAGGTTCAGATTTCTTTAAAAAATCCTCCTCTACCCATCAGGCAGCCTCATGCTTATGAGGAGCCTCATGCTATGCGGCATCCTCCTCAAACCATGAGGCAAAAGCCTCATGCTATGCGGCAACCGCCTCAACCCATGAGGCAGGAGCCTCATACTATGCGGCATCCTCCTCAACGCATGCGGCGGCGTCCTCAACGCATGCGGCATAAGCCTCATCCCTTGCAGCTTGAGCCTCATCCCATGCAGCATGAGTTTCATACCATGCAGCATGAGCCTCATCCCATGCAGCATGAGCCTCATCCCATGCAGCATAAGCCGCACGCCATGCAACATGCTCTGCTTACCTTACAGCATGCTCTACATACAGCATGCTCTGCATACCTTACCGCATGCTTCTCAGTCACACATCTTTGGTTGTTGCCAACTCACTAGACTGTCAAGCAGTTTCATAACGTTGCCTTCTAGTCTGCTGCTTTTGCACCAGTGAAACCCTCACTGAGAGAACTTAGCTTTTCTCGGATATGGTTCCTGTAGATGAGAAAGTGCTATTCTCCCTCCTTCTGATTTTCCTTTGAGGACTCTGTCATTTGGAGAGGAGCCTTTAGCTGCTTAGCCTCCTATGGACTTTTATTTAAGCATAGCATGCTTCCAGGGAGGGTAATGGTTCCACTTCAGTCGCTAACCCCGTCTGTTACCACACCTGCTCCCATAGACCTTGAGCTGTGTTGCAAGACATGCAGTCCAAGCTTAGTCCTTGTTAGAGGATTTTTTGTTTACGGAGTCAGTGTGTCACTGGGAAGACGTTCAACAACCAGCAGAAGTGTCTTGTTGTGACGCAGTGCGGCAACCTCAGCAACCCGATAAGGAGTTGTCTGTACGACCCAGACAGTCTAGACAGCTTCGGGTTGTCACTGTACTTCCTCGCTTCCCCATGGTTGACAGTTCACAGACTGTGCAGCAGTACCATGATCTTGTGTCCGGCTCCGTCAGACGACTAGCTTTTAAGAGCTCCCACAAGTCGTCGCTGTCTGGAGATTCTCAGATGGACTATGGATCTGACCAAGGAACTGGGCCTCCTGGTCAATTTTGAGGAGTCCCAGCTCGTCCCATCCCAGACCATTGTCTACCTGGGTATGGATCTTCAGAGTCGAGCTTTTCGGGCTTTTCCGTCGGCCCCAAAGATATACTAAGCCCTAGATTGCATCCAGAGCATGCTGAGAAGGAACCGATGCTCAGTCAGGTAGTGGATGAGTCTAACAGGGACACTTTCATCGCTGGCACTGTTCATCGAGTTAGGGAGACCCCACCTCCCCCCTTTCAGTATCATCTAGCGGCTCACTGGATAAAGGACATGACGCTAGAGACGATCTCAGTTCCTGTTTCCGAAGAGAGGAGGTCTACTCTCACGTGGTGAAAGAACAGCTTTCTTCTCAAGGAAGTCTACCTTTGGCTGTTCAGAAACCCGACCGCCGTCTCTTCTCTGACGCATCAGACACGGGCTGGGGTGCGACTTTGGACGGACAGGAATGCTCGGGAACATGGAATCAGGAGCTAAGGACACTTCACATCTATTGCAAGGAGCTGTTGGCGGTTCATCTGACCTTGATAAACTTCAAGTCCCTCCAGCTTAACAAGGTGGTGGAGGTGGACTCTGACAACACCACAGCCTTGGCTTACATCTCCAAGCAGGGAGGGACTCATTCGTGGAAGTTGTTCTAGATCGCAAGGGACCTCCTCATCTGGTTAAAAGATCGAAAGCTCACGCTGGTAACGAGGTTCATTCAGGGCGATATGAATGTCATGGCAGATCGCCTTAGCCGGAAGGGTCAGGTCATCCCCACAGAGTGGACCCTTCACAAGAATGTTTGCAGCAGACTTTGGGCCCTGTGGGGTCAGCCAACCATAGATCTGTTCGCTACCTCGATAACCTAGAGGCTCCCGTTGTATTGTTCTCCGATTCCAGACCCAGCAGCAGTTCACGTGGATGCTTTTCTGCTGGATTGGTCCCATCTCGACCTGTATGCATTCCCGCCGTTCAAGATTGTCAACAGGGTACTTCAGAAGTTCGCCTCTCGCAAAGGGACACGGCTGACGTTGGTTGGCTCCGCTCTGGCCCGCGAGAGAATGGTTCATAGAGGTACTGCAATGGCTGGTCGACATTCCCAGGACTCTTCCTCTAGGAGTGGACCTTCTACGTCTACCTCACGTAAAGAAGGTACATCCAAACCTCCACGCTCTTCGTCTGACTGCCTTCAGACTTTCGAAAGACTCTCAAGAGCTAGGGGCTTTTCGAAGGAGGCAGCCAGAGCGATTGCCAGAGCAAGGAGGACATCCACTCTCAGAGTCTATCAGTCTAAAGGGGAAGTCTTCCGAAGCTGGTACAAAGCCAATGCAGTTTCCTCATCCAGTACCACTGTAACCCAGATTGCTGACTTCCTGTTACATCTAAGGAACGTAAGATCCCTTTCAGCTCCTACGATTAAGGGTTACAGAAGTATGTTGGCAGCGGTCTTCCGCCACAGAGGCTTGGATCTTTCCACCAACAAAGATCTACAGGACCTCCTTAGGTCTTTTAAGACCTCAAAGGAACGTCGGTTGTCCACTCCAGGCTGGAATCTAGACGTGGTCCTAAGGTTCCTTATGTCATCAAGATTTGAACCTCTCCAATCAGCCTCTTTTAAGGACCTCACATTAAAAACTCTTTTCCTCGTGTGCTTGACAACAGCTAAAAGAGTAAGTGAGATCCACGCCTTCAGCAGGAACATAGTTTTCACATCTGAAACGGCTACATGTTCCTTGCAGCTCGGTTTTTTGCTAAAACGAGCTTCCTTCACGTCCTTGGCCTAAGTCGTTCGAGATCCCAAGCCTGTCCAACTTGGTGGGGGACGAACTGGAGAGAGTACTTTGCCCAGTTAGAGCTCTTAGGTACTATCTAAAAAGGTCATAACCTTTACGAGGACAATCAGAAGCCTTATGGTGGGCTATCAAGAAGCCTTCTCTTCCAAGGTCTAAGAACTCAGTTTCTTACCTATTCAGGCTCCTGATTAGGGAAGCACATTCTCATCTGAAGGAAGAAGACCTTGCTTTGCTGAAGGTAAGGACACATGAAGTGAGAGCTGTGGCTACTTCAGTGGCCCTCAAACAGAACCGTTCTCTACAGAGTGTTATGGATGCAACCTATTGGAGAAGCAAGTCAGTGTTCGCATCATTCTATCTCAAAGATGTCCAGTCTCTTTACGAGAACTGCTACACCCTGGGACCATTCGTAGCAACGAATGCAGTAGTAGGCGGGGGCTCAGCCACTACATTCCCATAATCCCATAACCTTTTTAACCTTTCTCTTGAATACTTTTTATGGGTTGTACGGTTGGCTAAGAAGCCTTCCACATCCTTGTTGATTTGGCGGGTGGTCAATTCTTTCTTGAGAAGCGCCGAGGTTAAAGGTTGTGATGAGGTCCTTTAGTATGGGTTGCAGCCCTTTATACTTCAGCACCTAAGAGTCGTTCAGCATCCTAAGAGGACCGCTACGCTCAGTAAGAAAGACGTACTTAATAAAGGCAGAGTAATGGTTCAAGTCGTCTTCCTTACCAGGTACTTATTTATTTTATGTTATTTTTGAATAACTAATAAAATAAAATACGGGATACTTAGCTTCTGTGTTAACATGTATGCTGGTCTCCACCCACCACCCTGGTTGTGAATCAGCTACATGATTATCGGGTAAGATTAATATTGAAAAATGTTATTTTCATTAGTAAAATAAATTTTTGAATATACTTACCCGATAATCATGATTTAATTGACCCACCCTTCCTCCCCATAGAGAACCAGTGGACCGAGGAAAAAATTGAGGTGGTGTTGACAAGAAGTACTAGAGTACCTGACCACAGATGGCGCTGTGGTGTTCACCCCCACCTGTATAGCGATCGCTGGCGTATCCCTACCGTAGATTTCTGTCGGCAACAGAGTTGACAGCTACATGATTATCGGGTAAGTATATTCAAAAATTTATTTTACTAATGAAAATAACATTTTACCTGTTTGGAGATTAAAACTTTTGTGATTATAAGAAAAATGTGCTAAAAATATTCCATGAAATGATGGTACAGTACTTTCCAGTTAGGCAAGGATTTATGTTGAAAACCCTAAGTCTAAGAAAAACTAGATGCAAGTGATAGGAGGAAAATTGCTGCATAGTGAAGTGTAGTTGTTACATTACTTACATAAACATATTTGTTTGGAAGGTACTCAAAATTAACATAGCTTGACTATTTTTAAGTGTTAAAGATTTTATTTTTACATAATTTTTCTAGTAATTCCTTGGTATTACTTTCAGTATGCCCTACATAGTACACTGTAGTTAAAACCGAAAGTCTATTGTAGTGTTCCCATTGCATGGGTTTTCCCCTTATACTTAATCCATTGTTTTCTCCTTATAATAATCCATTCTTTTCCCCATATAATTAATCCGTTCTCTTTATTTTCCCTGCCACATGGCCTCCAACTTCTTCACTATGATCTTGCTCCAGCTCGCACCTCCTTCTAAAGTTTTCAGTCTTGCCCTGTTATTCTAGAAATATAGTGCAGTTGTGTTTTCAAAGTGGCTTACAATAATAAATTTTAATGAATATCATCATCTCCTATGCTCATTGATGCAAAGGGCCTCCAAATTTTCAGGAATAAATTATTTTTCTAAGACGAATGACTAGACAATGAAAACATCAGGTTGTGCAGTATAATTTAAAAAAATGGTTAATAGTGTATATAGTACTGTATGTTAGGTATTTTTCTATTGGAAATTT
Source organism: Palaemon carinicauda (assembly GCF_036898095.1). Taxonomy (NCBI): domain Eukaryota; kingdom Metazoa; phylum Arthropoda; class Malacostraca; order Decapoda; family Palaemonidae; genus Palaemon; species Palaemon carinicauda. Next base: position 130,200,696 of record NC_090740.1, on the reverse strand, counting down.
TTTATAAATTTGAATGAAAATTAAATTTTTTTTAACATAGAGTAACTTGCATAATTTTGTTTTGTAATTTCTCGAAAAACACTTAAAGAATTGCAGAAAATTCTCTGAACTATAATTGTTCCGTAACCGAAATACAAACCACGCTATTTACATTGGGTTTACTTTCGGCGTAGCTGAAATGAGAAGCCAATAGTTTTTAACGAGGGTTAACTACCCCCGCGCTAGTTAGCGGGGGTAGGGGAAGGGGTAGCTTGCTACCCCTCCCCCCCCCACTCACCAGTGATTTGCTTCACTTCACTTTTGGCTCCGGCGATGAACAGACGTGTCTGTCCATCGTCCTCGTTTGACAGCCTTAATCTTTTTTGCTTTTCCTCAGCTTGTGTGTGCTTGAAGTTGGCCTCGCCCTTGGATGTCCACCATGCGCAAGTGCCCTGGTATTGCCGGTCGCCCTTGCGGTACTTTCATGTCTGCGGTGGATACGGATCCTCACACCCTTTGCCCGCAGTGTCGAGGCCGACGGTGTGACAGAGAAAATACTTGTAGTGAGTGTAGGGAGTGGTCTGCCTCCCAGTGGGAGAAGTTTGGCCGCCGGCGTAAGAAGTAGTCCGAGAGAGACCGTTCTCCTTCTGGGGTTGCCTTGAAGGAGGAAGGCTCTCGGGACTCTTCTTCCGCCGCCCAAACCTCCTCCGAAGCTCCCCCTCGTCCGGCTCCTAAAGAGAGACCGCCGAGTGGGAGCGCAGGCCCTAGTTCTGTTTCCCGACCTTCGGTGGGGGGAGAGAGCGTCGCCTCCCATAGCGGGGCGGCTCCCCCTCCTCCTCCGGGGGAGATTTTTGATAATGATCCTGTGTCTCATGATGATCTTTTTCAGCTTTGGGCTTCCTTGGGGCTTAAGGGCCTGCCCTCCAAGGAAGCCCTGTTTGACTTTGTCCAGTTGGGGGCCGCTGTTAAGCAGTCGCGGGTGATAGCAGAGGTAGATCCTCTGTCTATCGTCGACGTCGTGGTGACAGAGGCTTCCGACGGGTCGGGGCAAACCTCTGTGGTTCCTGATGAGGATGACGTTGCTGAAGGCTCTCCTCCCCCTTCTGTACATCCTTCGAAGGGGGAAGGGAGTCCCACGGGCTCTTCTGCTGCCAAGCTTCCCTCTCTGGGGAGCGCTTTGACTGAGACTCCCCTTCGGAGGACTGATAATCCTGACGACCCTCCTCGTGGCCGCCTTCGCCGTAAGGCTCACCGTCCGCTACGTCGTAAGGGCCTCCCGTCTCCCTATAAGGGTACTAAGAGGCGCCTTTTTGAATCTTCGCCTCCTTCCTCCAATGGGGATTCTCCTCGCCGTAAGCAGCCTGCAGCTCCTGTCTCCTTAGACCTCGCCGGGGATCGATCTCGTTCTCCAACGCCTTCCAGACCTTCCGCCCCTGGTGCAGATGGACAGCAGTCTGACCTCGTCATCCGACAGGCAACGGTCCCTTCGGGGCAAAGGGTTGCCTCCCACGGTGTGGGTGCTTCCCTTGCGCGTCAGGGTTCCCCTGCGCGCCCTTCTGCAGTGTTAGCGCACAGGCGCTCTCCTGCTCGTCAGCGTTCTCCTGATCGCCAGCGCTCTCCTGCTCGTCAGCGCTCTCCTGATGATCGTCGCCCCACTGCTCGCCAGCACTCTCCTGAGGACACCGAACATCCTGTTGTTCCTGTTGTGCGCCCAGCGCGCCATCGGTCTCCTAAGCGCTCTAGATCTCCTGCCCGTCAGAGCGCACCTGCGCTCTCAGTTCCTGACGCGCCCTGTGCGCCCACGTTCGCCCGCGCGACCTAGAACTTCAGTTCAGGTCTTGGACAAGGACTCTTCTTCTCCTCGCCCTCGCGATCCTGCTCGTCAGCCTGTTCCAACGCAGCAACGCTCGCGGTCTCCTACGCGTACTTCTAAGGCTACTGTACGCCCTCGCGCCCACGGTCCTCCTGTTCCTGAGCCCGTTCGTGAATGTTCGCCTTTGCGCAACGCGCCGGCAGCTCCCACACAGGATTTCACGCGTCGCCCTCCTGCTCGCCAGCGATCACAGACGTGTCAACGTTCGCCTTCTCGTCAGCGATCTCCTGCGCGTCAGCGATCTCTTGCACGTCAACGGCCCCCAGTGCGTCAGCGATCCCCTGAACATCGGCGATCTCCTGACCGCCCGCGTGATTTTTCGCCTGCGCGCAAGCGCTCTCCTACGCGTCGGCGTCCAGAGGATCTGGAGAGACATGGGTCTCCTTCTACCAGCTCGCCCACGTGCGGTCGCTCGCCTGCGCGTTCTACACGCCATCGCTCGCCATCGTTCGCCTACGCGCCAGCATTCACCAACGCGCCATCGATCTCCCACGCGTTACAGGTCCCCTGGACACCATCGACAGCGGTCGTCGGAGCGATCTCGTTCGCCGACGCGCCAACGCGTTCCCTCGCCGACGCGCCGACGCGCTCACTCGTCAGCTTGCCCTCGCGCTCGCTCGCCCACGCGCTTACTCGCCTACGCGCCCGCGCGACCACTCCCGCGCTCGATTGTCTTCGCCTGATTGCGCGCTCGCACTTCAACAGCCTCTCGCATGCGATTCTTTAGTTTCGCCTACGCACGAGCGTCTGCACGACCCCCTTTCGCGTCGGGTTCCGCAGCTCGCGACAGCAGCAGGGACGTGTGTCGCCAGACCGCAATCAGGATCGCCCCCGCCTAAGTGCAGGTCTCTTTTTCAGGATAGGGAAGACCCATCGGAGAGGTCAGAGCAACTTTCTTCCCCTTTTTCCTTACAGGCAGGTCCAGTGGTGTCCACTCCGAAGGATCGCCCGATCCCCTTCCCTCCAGCGGGAATTTCAGACTCTGTGTCCGTGTCTCGGCAGTCTTGGTTTGGTCCTCTGATACGGGCGTTAGTGAAGGCTATGAAGCCGGCACTTGCCGATCAAGGACACAAGCCAACGGCAGCCTTGCCCCCGCTGAAGAGAAGGAGAGGAGTGGACTTTGTGGTGACTTCTCCTAGGGAGAAGCTGGTTCCTAAGAGGTCCGTCAGGAAGGCTCCGTCCCCTTCGCAGGCGCTTTCTCCTTCTCCTGAGGACGGAAAAGCCTCGTCCTCAGGAGAATCCAGTGAGGTAGCAGTCTCCCCCTTGTCACCAAGGGGGGAGTTGTCTCCTCGTGGAGGGGAATCGTCTCGCGTGGAAGGCGCCTTCCAGACCTCTTTGTTGGGGTCGTGTATCCCGCCCAGGAGGGAACCTAGACTCCAAGACGATTCCGAAGTCTTCTTCTCGAATTCGTCTGGATCCAGCTGCACCCCGGGAGAACATCCACGCATCTCCCCAGGAAGAAATTCCGGGGACTGGAGACTTAGCTGCCAGTCCACAGGGAGGAGACCAGCAAGAGTCTGAGCATGCCTTCTGGCAAGTTCTGAGCCTGATGAGACAGCTCAACGGGTTCATGGACCCCGTGATCGCCCCCCGTGAAGGCAAGGACACGGTCCTGGATCAGGTGTACGGAACTCAGAAGCCCCCCAAGGCCAGCGCGGCTTTGCCCTGGTCCCAGGGGCTGAAGAGTGCCAGAGCCAGGGCCAATGCTCAACTCATGGTTCTCGCTTCCTCCAGTCGTTCCTCTGCCGGGAACAAACTCCTCCCACCTCCTCGTCTCCAGCAGAGGAGGTATTTTGAGATCATGGGGGAGTCTAGCCTCGCTCTTCCCCTCCATCATTAGGTAGAAGAGCTCGCTAGGGGAGTTCCCCTTGAGAAGCTCTCTGCCCGGCAGGTGACGTTCTCGGCGTCGGAGATCTTGAGCCATGAGAAGGTCGTGAAGTGCGCCATGCAGGCCACTTCGTGGCTGGATATCTGGCTAGATTCTCTGGGCATCCTATTATGCTCTGAGGATCTGTCTAAGGAGACCAATAGGAAGGCCCTGGAGACCTTCCTCCTCTCGGGCACTCGCTCCATCGAGTTCCTGGCACATCAGGTTACCAACCTTTGGGCCAAGTCGGTGTTGAAGCGTCGTGATGCGGTGACCGAGAAGATCCACCCGAAGGTCCCCGCCGTGGATGTCTGCAGGCTCAGGCACGCTTCCCTCCTTGAGGGGAATCTGTTCGAGCCGCAGGACATGGAACGTACAGCTGAGAGGTGGAGGAAGTCTAGCCAAGACTCCCTCCTCCAAAGGGCCCTTGCATCTCAGCCCTACAAGCCTCCAGCTCCGCAGCAACCGCAGCAGCAGCCTCGCAAGACACCAAAGCAGGCGCCGGCAGCTAAGAAAGTGGTGTCTAAGCCCCAGCCCTTTCCAGCCAAGGACAAGAGGGGCAGTAAGTCCTCCAGGGGAGGCAAGACTCCCAGAGGGAGTGGCCGCGGCCGCAAACGCTAGGAGTGGCAGTCCCCTGTGGGGGGATGCCTTCAAAGTTGCGTGCACATGGGGCCGATGCTTGGACGGTCTCCGTGATCGGCCAAGGCTATCGCGTCCCATTCACGACATCTCAACCTCCCCTGACAGCGAATCCAATCTTTCCATGGGATCGGTAAAGGGGCTAGCCCTTCGGGCAGAAGTCGAGACCATCCTCAAGAAGGATGCTCTCCAGGAGGTCGTTGACGGCTCCCCAGGCTTCTTCAGTCGACTCTTTCTTGTAAAGAAGGCGTCTGGAGGCTGGAGACCTGTCATCGACCTCTCAGCTCTGAACAAGTTTGTCAAGCAAACTCCGTTCAGCATGGAGACAGCGGACACGGTCAGACTTGCGGTGAGACCACAAGACTTCATGTGCACACTGGATCTAAAGGACGCGTACTTCCAGATCCCAATCCATCCGTCTTCCAGAAAGTACTTGAGATTCAGCCTAGACAGCAAGACCTACCAGTTCAAGGTGCTGTGCTTCGGTCTCTCCACAGCACCTCAGGTGTTCACCAGAGTGTTCACCCTGATTTCATCTTGGGCGCACAGGAACGGCATCCGTCTCCTTCGTTATCTGGACGACTGGCTGATCTTAGCAGATTCGGAGTCGACCCTTCTTCGACACCGAGACAGGCTTCTAGGACTTTGCCAGGATCTGGGGATCGTGGTAAATCTTTAGAAGTCCTCTCTGCAGCCGTCCCAACGACTGGTTTATCTAGGCATGTTGTTAGACACCAATCTCCACAAAGCCTTTCCATCAGACGACAGGATAGCAAGGCTGAGGAGGGTGGCGGAACCCTTCCTCAGGCGAGAAGAGCTTCCCGCCCAATCGTGGTTGCGTCTCTTAGGTCACCTGTCCTCCCTGGCTCGTCTGGTTCCAAATGGCCGTCTCAGGATGAGATCCCTGCAGTGGCGGCTCAAGTCCTGGTGGAATCAAGGATCCGATTCCCCGGACTTACAGGTCCCGATAGGACCTTCGGAACAGGCGGACCTGCGGTGGTGGCTGGTCGACGAGAACCTGCGAAAGGGAGTAGATCTTCTCGTCCTCCCCCCGGAATTGACACTGTTTTCGGACGCGTCAAAAGAAGGGTGGGGGGCGCACATTCTGAACCAGAGGACCTCAGGCCTTTGGTCAGAATCAGAAAAGTACCTGCACATCAACCTGCTAGAGAAGAAGGCCGTCTTTCTGGCTCTTCAACAGTTCCAACGGACCCTGGCGGGTCACTCCGTGGTGGTGATGAGCGACAACACCACGGTAGTGGCTTATATCAACAAGCAGGGAGGTACTTTTTCGCAGCAGCTATCCCATTTTGCAGTAGAGATTCTGAGGTGGACCGAAGTCCACTCGATAACACTATCAGCTCGCTTCATTCCTGGCAAGAGGAATGTGCTCGCCGACAGTCTGAGCAGGGCTTCGCAGATAGTGAGTACCGAGTGGTCTTTGGATCCTCAGATAGCCAACAAAGGCCTGACTTTGTGGGGTTCCCCAACCGTGGATCTGTTCGCGGCAGCTTTGAATTTCGAACTGCCCCTGTACTGCTCCCCAGTCCTGGACCCCAAGGTACTCTGGCAAGATGCTTTCCAACAACGGTGGGACAACATCGACGTGTACGCCTTCCCGTCGTTCTGTCTGATGAGAAGGGTGCTTAACAGGACCAGACTATCGGTCAACTGTTCGATGACTCTGATAGCTCCGCTATGGCATCACGCGGAATGGTTCCCGGACCTTCTCAGGAGCTCCCGAGAGAACTTCCCCTACGACACGAGCTACTCAGACAACCACACTGCAACATCTTCCACAAGGCCGTAGCCTCGCTTAGGCTTCATGCCTGGAGACTGTCCAGCGTCTCCTCATGGAGAAAGGCTTTTCGCAACAGGTTGCAGAGAGGATGTCTCGGCACCTGCGAAAGTCCTCTGAGGGAGTCTACCAGGCGAAGTGGAGAGTCTTCTGTGGTTGGTGTCGTGGGAGGGGTATCTCTCCACTCGATGCCACTATTCCAGCAATAGCGGAGTTCCTCGTTTATTTGCGGGAGGAAATGCGCCTTTCGGTCTCAGCGGTGAAAGGCTATTGCTCAGCCTTAAGCTTGGCTTTTAGGCTGAAAGGAGTGGACATTTCTTCCTCGCTGGAACTCTCTCTACTCATACGTAGCTATGAGCTTACCTGCCCTCAGTCGGAAGTGAGACCTCCTCCTTGGAACGTGGTTCGGGTTCTCAGGGCTCTGAAGAGACCTCCCTTCGAACCATTACACCAGGCTTCAGATCGCCACCTGACTTGGAAGACGGTGTTCCTACTTGCGTTGGCTTCGGCCAAACGAGTTGGGGAACTGCATGGTCTCTTGTGTGACATCGCCCATTCAAGGGGATGGGGGGAGGTAACGTTCAGATTCGTCCCTGAGTTTGTTGCTAAGACTCAAAATCTGGGAGTGCCAGACCCTCGTTTTGACTCTTTCCGGATTTCGAGTCTTCATTCCGTAACAGATGACCCAAACCATCTCCTACTGTGCCATGTAAGGAGTCTGAGGCTCTATCTTAAGAGAACAGCTGCAATTCATCCTCAAGTGCAAGCATTGTTTGTAAGCACTGGGAGGACAAAGAGGAGGGTCACCAAGAATATCATCTCGGCTTGGATTCGTAGGGTAATCCATCATTCCCGGAATCCCGACCCTCCTCCGTCATGTCGCCCTAGAGCACATGATGTCAGGGGCATAGCTACATTCCTGGCCTTCAAAAAGAACTACTCAGTGACGCAGGTTCTACAAGCAGGGGTGTGGAAGCGTCAGACGACCTTCACAGCCCACTACCTGCAAGACGTGACCCACAGGAGGCTCGATACGTTCTCTATCGGCCCTGTGGTGGCTGCACAACAGGTTTAAACCTCAGGCTCCTTAATGGACAAGTAGCAGAGGGTTGAGGGCATTGTTACCCAGTTTTAGTCTGCATGAATGAAAAGGTATGTCTGGCCCTAATTCTTTTCTTCATCCTTCCTTCTCTTGGGGAAAGCAGCATTCTTGGTTCTCTGCACAGCTGACCTCAAACCACTGCAGGTAAACCATGTTCCCTTGTGTTCCTAGTATTAAGCTAATACTGTCACGTCCCCATACCCTGACGAGGTGGTATTGGGAGAGTCCTAGCCTTAAGTTCCATCTAAAGAACTTTAGGTCAACCTCCTAGAACGAGTCACACTTCATTCCTCCACACACAGCTTATGTAGGCCGCAGCCCTTGCAGAGCAAGGTGCTAGCGAGGTGCAGGGACTCCTTATCGTTGAGTTCCGACACACTCAGATACTGAGTCCCCGGGCAAAAAGCCAAAAGCCAGTAATGGCTGGAACTTACCACCCTACCTAAGGGTCGAGTCACCCATATTGAATAGCGTGGTTTGTATTTCAGGTATGGAACAAATGACAAATTCGTAGGTAATTATTATTTTTCCTAACTATACAAACCTTAGCTATTTAATCAAACTTGCCCGCCAGCCCTGTCCCCCGTAAAGTCCTACCTCTAACCAAAGTGAGCTCAGCACAGGTGTGTGTGAGGGGGGGGGGGGGTTAGTATACTACCCCTCCCCACCCCCCCCACCCCCCCCCCCCCCCCCCCCCCCCCCCGCTAACTAGCGGTGGGGTAGTAAACCCTCGTTAAAATTCTAATGGCTCGTCATTTCAGCTACGCCGAAAGTAATTACCCATATTAAATAGCTAAGGTTTGTATAGTTAGGAAAAATACAAATTACATACGAATTTGTCATTTTACCTCATAGTGTGTAACTATTAAGGTTTTGCCCTAGAAGCACATGGTTGCTAAATGGCCTCACAAGCTCCAGTTAGGCTATATAAGCCAAATTGATAAATCTATGAACAAGAATTTTTCTTGTGCAAACCTTTCAATCTATCTTTCATAAGCATATCGCACCCACCTCTTTTTACCTTCCATCACCAAGTAGGAGTAGGAATAGACAACTGAACCTTCCAGTTAAAGGATTTCCTTCAAGCAACCTCACTTCTGGCTTTAAAACTTAGTTCCCACACCAGAACATGGTTGCATTTTCCATCCCCTCTCCTTATACATTTTCTGCTAGTTCTTTCTGGTGGGATGTCAGGATGCCAGAGAACTTCAAATCAATCAATCAATCTTTCTAGTGGTTGGATTTTCCGATATAGGTTACCATCTACTTAGCAGTATTATCCTTCCCCTTAGTAATGTGTTTTGGTTCTGTCATTTTCTAAAAAGTTTAGCCACTTAATCCTCAATCAAAATATTTAAAGATGATCAGTATGACTTTCATAAAGCTCAGTAGTTTCATTAGTATTTGCAACCTCACCATCCTTGTAAACTAAGGATAGGGGGATTTTGGGAGAACCTATAGGTCTACATGCTGAGTCATCAGCAGCCATTGTCTGGGCTTCCTGGTCATAGCTTGGGTGAAGAGGGGGCTTGTGCATTGGTCATATGTACTGTATACTGTATATGGTCAGTCTCTAGGGCACAGTCTTGGTAGCTTGGGGTAATGTCCCTTGCTTCTGCCAATCATGAATGGACTTTAAACCTGCCTATAGTATTCTTTCCTATAACACTGATGTGTAATAATTTCTGCAAGACTTCAGAAAACCATTTGAGATTCAGTAGTTTAATTCAGAATTTTCTACTTAATTTACCTAGCCTTCTTTAGTATGTTGTAATCTAGAATAATCAATCTTTTATTATCTTTATTAATTCTGGTCTTGTTATTGTATCAGATTTCAGATCCTATAACTTAGTCAAATATGATGTCTTAAGACACAGTACAGTATTCTATTTTTCTGTCCATTATAATCAAATTCTTTGATTATTCCTTCATGAAAATTTTATTGTGCTTGCTACTCCAATTAAAATCTTTGGATCTACAGTATGATGCTTCTGGCTAGCTTTGGATACATCACACTGTTCAAATTACTAGACATGCCTATAAATAATTGAAATTATCATATAGATATTGCGTCTTAATTTTTTTTTCAACATTTAAAAGCTTTATTGGTTGCTTATTTGTCCTAGTTTCAAGTTCTATATTACTCTCATATTTGTGTTGCTTTTTACTTTGTTCACTCCTTGGTTTAATTGTATCCAAAACACTTTTCATTTGGTCAATGATCCAACTTATACCCTATCTCTGAATCTTGGGTGGCCTCACTTCTACTTTTTTTTATAAACTCTATTTCAGTCACTGGTCCATGAGTTTTTAAGAGCAGTGTTCACTCTCTCTTCAGGTATCATGATAATAATAATAATACCCATCAGGCCATATCATCCCATATTTACTTTGCAAACTCTAATCCTTAGTTAATACGAAATTGTTACAGTTACGCCATCTTTCAAGCCATTGAATTTTGTTTTGCTTTAGCTTATCCTCCCTCTTATAACCTCTATTCCCTAATTCATATGGCTATTGTTTCTTTCATGGATAAGCATCACCCTTCCTCTTTCCTTTATTCCATAACTGGAATACAAACCTACGCTATTTATTAGTGGTATTACTTTTGGCGAAGCTGAAAGGACAAGCCATTAAAATTTAGAGAGGGTTAACTACCCATCCTGTTGGTTAGTGGCGGGTAAGGGGTAGTACGCTACCGCTCCCACTCACACACTTGTGATTGAGCTCACTTTTGCTTTTGGCTCGGATGGTGAACGGTCGTTGCCGCTCTTCATCCTCATGAAATATTTTCAGTGTGTGTGTATTGACTTCTGCCGACCATGTGTACGTGCCCTGGACTTGAGGGCCGGCCCTGCGATACCTTCATGTCTGCTGAGGACACCAATCTTCAAACCCTTTGTCCTTTCTGCAGAGGTCAACGGTTTGATAGTGATAACAAGTGTAGTGAGTGTTGGGAGTGGTCTGCCTCCCAGTGGGAAAGGTTTGGGCAATGGCGGAAGAACAAGTCTAAGCGTGATTCTTCACCTTCGAAGGTTTCTTCGAAGCAGAAAAAAACCCAGGGCGGCTGCTTCTGCTTCCTGACCTTCCTCCAAAGCTCCTGCTCGTTTGGTCTGTTCCGAGAGACTGTTGAGTAGTTGTGCACACCCTTCAACACCTGGTCAACTTCTGTCCTCGAGAGACGGTGTCGCTTCCCCTAGCGAAGCACCCCCGCCCTTTTCCCGGGGGTCCATGACTCTTTCTCCCTTATTACAGGTGTGGTCATCCTTGGGGTTACCGGGTCCGCCCTCCAAGGATAACTTGGCGTAGCTTCTGCGCCGTGGTGCTAGTGTACAGCCCTCGTTGACGTCAGAGGTGGATCCTCTTGCTTGTGTCGATGTTGCTGTGTCAGAGGTGCCTTCCGCTGCCCATCCTGCCGACGCTCCTGCCCCTTCGGAGTTCCGCCATTGCTGTAGACTGCTTCCCCCTCGAAGGATGTTTGGCAAGGGGAGAAGCGCAAAGTCCTTCGTCTGTCTCCTTCGAGTGCTTTTCTCCCTCTGGGGAGTTCACTCATAGAGACTTCTCTACGGAGGACTGCTGCTGCCTCCTCGTCCGTCGTGTTCTTGCCCTCGACCTTCACCTGCTTCTGGACCTTCTGACAACGCTGCTGCGAGTCCTTGGACTTCGGCCTTGGATTCTCCTGTGGATCGCGCGTGATCCCCTACGGTGGATGTTCGTCCTTCCAAAGGACACATCCCTGTTCCAGTTCTTCCTATGCTTCGATCTTCTGCAACTTGCCATCCTCCTGGCTTGCTGTCTCCATATTTAACTCCTCCAGTTCTGCACATGCCTGCTCACCATGTGACCACATGTCACTTGCCTGCACGTCATCCTGCTATGCACTCGTCACCGACGTTTCGTCTTCAGCCAACGCGTTGTTCGCCAGCGCCCCAGGCCCTGCGCAACACACTCCTGTCTGTCAGTGCGCGTGAGCGCCAACTAAACTCTCTCCAGATTATGTTTCAGCTGCGCACCACCTCTCACCAGCACGTCAGCGTTCATCAGCACGCCATCGCTCTCCAGCGCACCAGCGTTTGTCAGCTCGCCAGCGCGCCAGCGCTCACCAGCGCTCTCCAACACGACATCACTTGCCAGCGCTCTCCAGCTTGCCAGTGTGACAGTGCTGTCCTGCGCGTAAGCGCTCTCCGGCACGCCAACACTTGCCAGTGCACCAGCGCTCCTGCGAGTCAGCGCTCACCAGCTAGCCAGAGCTCGCCATCGTACAAGCAAGCTTCTCCTCCGCTAGCGCAAAGCAGACATCATCAACAGGCAGAACCAGACTCTCCGACTTCAAGGAAGTCACGCCATCAAGAGAACAGGAAGGAACAGAAAGGTAAGTGTTCGCCCTCCAGAAGGGTTACATCCAACAGGTCTCCGTCGCCCCATTTCCTCCCCACAAATGCATTACAACGCGACCGCTGGGGAAAGAGGGAAAGGGGACCTCAGGGTAGTTCAAGATCCCAAAAATTTCGACTTCAAAGGCAGACCCACAGTGTCATCCAGCTCCGGAAGAGACTCCTCAAAGGAAACCTTCAGTCCCTTTCCCTTCAGGGGACCTCTCTTACAGTGCCAGCATCAATAAGCAGCCCTGGTTCGGTGCCATGGTCAGAGTGGTTGTGCAAGCCTTTAGGCCTGCCTTTTAATCACGCTCTTCAGAGGCCTCTGCATCCCCCAACATCTGTTGGCACCAGCAGAGTCCGGGCAAAGAACCTCAGCTGCTTCATCCCTGAAGAGGAAGAGGAGTCTCGGACACTATTACATCTCCGTGAGTAAAGCTGATCCTTGTGAGGCCTTCTAGGCCCATCCTTCCTGGTATTCCTCCCAGACGCTCTCCCTCCTCACCTCTACCGAGGGAGCCTTGCGAGGAAGGAAGACCCCTCGTGCGGAGAGTTCTCCACCTCCGATAGGAACCAGGAAGGATAGTACCAATAGGCTTTCGATGTTAGACTCTTCCAAAGTCCTTTACGAGGACCTTCATTCAGACCCACAGGACCCGTTAGCCACGCCAGGGATGTCCACAACCCACCCCGAGATGAGCTCTCAGAGGGTAGAGGAAGGAGACTCGCAGACAGTTCCACTTCAGAGGGCGAGCAGAAAGAGTCAGAACATGCCTTCTGGCAAGTTCCGATTCTTATCAGGGTTCTCAATGCGTTTGCCGACCCAGAGATAGCACAATCCAAGAGGGCAAAGACACGGTCCTAGATCCTGTCTTTCATAGGTAGTAGGTTGGCCAGGGCACCAGCCACCCGTTGAGATACTACCGCTAGAGAGTTATGGGGTCTTTTGACTGGCCAGACAGTACTACATTGGATCCTCCTCTCTGGTTACGGTTCATTTTCCCTTTGCCTACATACACACTGAATAGTCTGGCATATTCTTTACATATTCTCCTCTATCCTCATACACCTGACAACACAGATTACCAAACAATTCTTCATCACCCAAGGGGTTACTGCACTGTAATTGTTCAGTGCCACTTTCCTCTTGGTAAGGGTAGAAGAGACTCTTTAGCTATGGTAAGCAGCTCTTCTAGGAGAAGGACACTCCAAAATCAAACCACTGTTCTCTAGTCTTGGGTAGTGCCATAGCCTCTGTACCATGGCCTTTCACTGTCTTGGGTTAGAGTTCTCTTGCTTGAGGGTACACTCGAGCACACTCTCCTATCTTATTTCTCTTCCTCTTGTTTTGTTAAAGTTTTTATAGTTTATATAGGAGATATTTATTGTTGTTACTCTTCTTAGAATATTTTATTTTCCTTTTTTCCTTTCCGCACTGAGCTATTTTCCCTGTTGGAGCCCCTGGGCTTATAGCATACTGCTTTTCCAACTAGGGTTGTAGCTTAGTAAGTAATAATAATAATAATAATTTGGTACTTAAAGGCCAGTGCAGCTTTGCCATAGTCCCAGGGGCTGAAGAGTGCCTGGGCTAAGATCACCCAACAGCTCTCTGACTTCTCTCATCGTTTGGGCTTTTCTGCTAAGCTCCTCCCACCTCCTAGCATCCAGCAGAGGAGCATCCAGCAGAGGAGGTACTATGAGGTCTTGGATGAACCTTATCCAGCTCTCCAACCATCAGGTCTCTTTCTCGGCAGCAGGGATCCTCAATCAGGAGAAAGTCATGAAGTATGCCATGCAGGCTACTTCGTGGTTTGATCTTTGGTTGGGGACCCTGGGAATCCTGGTAAGGACCGAGGATTTTTCCAAAGAAATTACCAGTTAGGCTATGGAAACCTTCCTCCTTTCAGGCGCTCACACCATCGAGTTTCTTGCCCACCAAGTCTCAAACTTGTGGGCAGACACAATCTTGAAACCTTGTGATGCAGTGTCTGAGAGGTTCCATTAACAGGTCCCTAATGCCAAGATCACTTAGGCTCAGGAACTCCTCTCTAGAAGGATCCTCTCTATTTGAGCCGAAGGACGTGGAATAGGATGCAGAGAGATGGAGGAAGTCTCACCAGGATTCTCTCCTCCATAGGGCCTTGACATCCAGGCTTTACAAACCACCCGCTCCTCAGCAGTCTAATCTAGCCAATACCTCGACGAGCAAGACGACAACGAAGCAGACAGCGTCTAAGAAGCCTTTTCCAACCAAGGACAGGAAAGGCACAAAGTCCTCCAGGGGAGGAAAATATCCTAGAGGGAGCGGCTGCAGCCGTAAATGGTAGAATAGACACTTCCCCCGCTAGTCCACCAGTGGGGAATGCTTGCAAAGTTGCTGGAATAGGTGAATCATTCAGGGTATCGCATCCCGATCACGTCATCTCTCCTTCCCCTTATCAGGAATCCGGTGTCAATAGACTCCTTTGCCATGAAATCACCAAAGGGCCTAACCCTTCGGGCAGAAGTCCAGACCATAGTGAAAAAGGGCGCTCTTCAGGAGGTCATCAACGGGTCCCCAGTCTTCAATCGACTCTTTCTTGTGAAAAAGGTATCTGGAAGCTGGAGACCAGTTATTGACCTCTCAGCTCTGAACCAGTCTGTCAAGCAAACTCCGTTCAGCATGGAGACGGCAGACATGGTCAGACAAGCGGTAAGACCACAGGACTTCATGTGCATACTGGACGTAATGGACACCTACTTCCAGATCCCAATTCATCCATCTTCAAAGAAGTACTTAAGATTCAGCCTAGACAACAGGAAATACCACTTCAAGGTACTGTGCTTTGGTTTTTCCACAGTATCCCAAGTCTTCACTAGTCTTCGCCCTAGTGTCATCTTGGGCACACAAGATCAGCATACGTCTCCTCCGTTAACTGGATGACTGGCTAATCCTAGCAGACCGGGTGTCAACCCTTCTTCATCACCGAGACAAACTTCTGAGTCTTTGCCAAGGTATGGGAATCATGGTAAACCTCGAGAAATCCTCCCTGGTTCCCACGCAGGGACTGGTACTGTATAACTAGGCATGATTACTGTATAGACACCAATCTCTGCAAAGCCTTCCCATCAGACGACAGAATAATGAGGCTGAGAAAGGTCGCAAGACCCTTTCTCAGACGAGAAGAACTTCCAGCCCAGACGTGGCTACGTCTTCTCGGGCACCTATCATCTCTGGCCCGTCTAGTTCTCAACGGCCACCTCAGGATTTGATCTCTCCAGTGGCGACTCAAGTCCAGGTGGAATAAAGCCTTCGACTCCCCGGACACCCTGATCCCCATGGGACCAGCGGAACAGATGGGCCTCAAATGGTGGGTGCGAGACGAGAATCTGCGAAAGGGCATAGATCTTCTCGTCCTCCCCCCCACATTTGATAATGTTCCCAGACACTTTAAAAAAAAAAAAGATAGGGGGCCCATGTGCCTCTGGTCAGAGTCAGAAAAATGCCTCTATGTAAATCTCCTAGAGATGAAGGCCGTCTTTCTGGCCTTTCAACCGTTCTATAAGTCCCTATTGGACCACTCAGTGGTGGTGATGAGTGACAACACTATGGTAGTGGCTCACATCAACAAGCAAGGAGGTACCTTATTGCAGCCCCTATCCCAGTAGAGATGGCACGCTTCATTCCAGGCAATAGGAATGTGAGCGCCGACAACCTGAGCAGAGCCTGTCAGATAGTGAGTACCGACTGGTCTTTAGATCATCTAGTAGCCAATAAAGTCATGACTTTGTGGGGTTCTTTGACTGTGGATCTCTTTGCAATGGCCCTGAACTTCAGGCTCCCGTTGTACTGCTCCCCAGTCCCAGAACCCAAGGCTCTCTGGCATGATGCATTTCAACAACGGGCGGACAACATTGATGTTTATGCCTTTCCCCATTCTGTCTGATGAGGAGGGTGCTCAATAAGACCAGAACATCGGTCAACCTCTCAATGACCCTCATATCTCCACTATGGCATCGTGCAGAATGGTTAAAAAACCTTCTGCAACTCCTGACGGAGTCTCCAAGAGAACTCCCTCCATGACACGATCCACTCAGACAACTGCATGTTAAAATCTTCCACAAAGCCGTAGCTTTGCTACGACTTCACACCTGAAGCCTTTCGCAGCAAGTTGCGAAAAGGATGTTTGGATACCTGAGGAAGTCATCAGCAGCAGTCTACCAGGCAAAGTGGAATGTCTTTTGTGGTTGGTGTTGTGGAAGGGGTATCTCTCCTCTTGATGCCACTATTTCAGCAATTGTGGAGTTCCTTGTGTATTTACATGAAGAAATGCGCCTTTCAGTCTCAGCGGTAAAAGACTATCGCCCAGCCTCAAGCCTCGCCCTTAGGCTGAATGGAGTGGACATTCCTCATCGCTAGAACTTTCCTTACTCGAATAGAGTTATGATCTTACCTGTCCTCAGTTGGAAGTGAGACCTCTCCCATGGAACGTGGTTCGAGTTCTCAGGTCTCTTAAGAGACCTCCCTATGAACCTTTATGCCAGGCAACACATCGCCACTTGACTTTGAAAACGGTGTTCCTGCTAGCTTTGGCTTCGGCCAAACGAGTTAGTGAACTTCATGGTCTCTCATACGACATCGCCCATTCAAGGGGATGGGAAGAGGTAACGTTATGTTTTGTCCCTGAGTTTGTTGCCAAGACTCAAAATCCGAGGATGGCAGATCCCCGATTCGACTCCTTCCGGATTTCGAGTCTCAGCTTTGTAACAGACGACTCTGATAATCTCTTACTCAGTCCAGTTAGTAGTTTAAGGCTTTACCTCAAAAGAACAGCAGCAGGCTGTCCTTGTGTGGCTTCACTTCTCTTCAGCACAGGGAGGAACAAGAGGAGGGTCACCAAGAATACCATCTCTACTACGTCCCTGGCTTTCAAAAGAAACTTTTCAGTGATGCAGGTTCTACAGGCTGGGGTGTGGAAACATCAAAATACGTTCACAGCCCACTACCTGCAAGACGTGACCCACAGAAGGCTCGATACGTTCTCTATCGGCCCTCTAGGGAGTACACAACAGCTGGTATAATACCTCTAGCTCTTTAGTGGACAAGTAGGAGAAGGTTGAGGGCACAGTTACCAGGTTTCAGTTTGCATGAATGAAAATGTATGTTTGGATCTTATTCTTTTCTTCATCCTCCCCTCTCTTGAGGAAAGAAGCAGCTGGAGTTCTCTGCACAAACTGACCTCAAACCACTGCAAGTAAACCTTGCTTCCTTGTGCACCTAGTATTACGGCAATACTGTTGAGTCCCCATACCCTGGCGAGGTGGTATTGGGAAAGTCTTGGTTACAACAGTTTTTCCTAAAAAAAACTCGGAATAACTTTTACCTTGACAGTCACACTGCTTATCTCAACACACAGCTTGCGTAGACTGCAGACGTTGTGTAGCAAGGTTTAGCAAGATGTAGGGACTTCTTATTTTTGGCACCTACCTATTCAAAATATTGATGTCCTGGGTAGCCAAAAAGTCAGTTTGGCAGGGATGTCCATTATCATAATGGGTGAGTCACCCCTAATGAATAGCGTAGGTTTGTATACCAGTTACGGAACAAATGACAAATTTTGAGATGATTTGTATTTTACATAATGATACAAACCTTTAGCTACCGGTATTTATACAAACTTACCTGCCAAACCTGTCCCCCTTGAAGTCCTACCTCCAAGCAATGTGAGCTCAATCACAAGTGTGTAAGTGGGAGGGGTAGCGAACTAACCCCCCCCCCTCCACTAACCACCGAGATGGGTAGTTAAACATCACTAAATTTTAATGGCTTATCCTTTCACCTTCGCCAAAAGTAATAACCCTAATAAATAGTTAAAGGTTTGTATTGTTAGGAAAAAAAAAACGAATTACTGTATCTCCGAATTTGTCATTTTTCTTTGGGTCCAGAAATTTCCCAATTCATTAGCCTGACTTCTTGGAAAACAAAAAAAAAAATTTCTGTATTGATGAAACAGTTTTGAAATAAGTATCTAGTCCACTAAATACAAAAGTAAAATTATTTAATAGCAGATTTTTTTCCTTTTATTTCCCATGAAATTTCACTGCTCAGCATCAGTACAAGCTGTACCATGGTACCATGGAATCTTGATTAAATATTGACATTTTTTTCTGGAACACTTAAGATTTTAACTATATTGATAGAGTTATATGGAAGCTTGTTTTATTGTTAAAAAATATAATTTATGATAAAAATTTTAAATATTGATATTTTCATATACAATTCGTACCATACTTGTTTGAATAATTTTTTTTTTTTTTAATCCACCAGCCCAGCAGAACTGCAGTTTTACCCTAACCTGGCAGCAGTGATAATCCAGCTGCCAACTTGGTATTTTCTTGTGGATTTCAAAAAGTTGAGCACACAAATGAATCACGATCTTGCATTTGCAATTTTCCTGGATGGAGTATCATTCCATGGTCAAACAATCACTGCGTATGTTCTGATGTCTTACGTGAACCCTGTCACTTACAGGTAAGTTGTTGCTGTTTTTATTTTTATATTTTTTATAAAAATCTATAAAGACTGAATATTCTACCTTTAACCAGTCTCGTTACCAAACAATGGAAGATATTAAACTGAAAGGAGGATTATTCCATCTAAGTGAATATCTTATTTTCTACGTAACATTGGTTATGTAATGCGACTCTTGAATGTAAGGTTATTCTTGAAAGGTTGAATAGAATAAGACCTTGGATCCAGGAAAGTAAATCTTTTATGCAGTTATCTCTGTATTTGGAAAGAAATTCACAAATTACTAGGTAATGAATCAGAATATGATTCTAAGAAAGACCCATTGACAGTTCTCAGCCATAGTAGGTTTTAACCCAATAACCTAGAATAAGTAAATGTATTTTATAAATACATGCTTAAACCATTTAGGTTTTATGACAAGACATCCCATACTTAAGGTTTTTTGGAAGGTAAATTTTGTTTTCTAGATTTCATGTGTTTTTCAAGGTTAAGATAAATACAATATTAGTGTAAAGGATTGTACATTTTTATTATAGTGTTGGACCAGTATCAAGTTGAATTTTGCATTTTTTTTCAATTTCATTTTAAGCTGCTCTTGAATGACAATAGTTGCTATCTACCCTTTAATTTTGGAAAAGACAGAAACTAAATAGAAAATGCAGTGCAGTTAAGTGCTGACTATTTTCTTTATTTATATTGTATGATATTTGATTCCAAATATATGCATGATTGAACATTTAAAATTAGTTTTTCGTTGCCGAAGACATCCACGCTTTGAAAGATGTCAGTCAGCACTTTGAGGAAAGCAAAGTCTCTCCTTATCATTTTGAAAAATTAATTGTGATTTCAACGCTAAACTGTTAGTAGTTAAAACACATACATATTCTCTCTCTCTCTCTCTCTCTCTCTCTCTCTCTCTCTCTCTCTCTCTCTCTCTCTCTCTCTCTCTCTCTCTCTCTCTCTCTCTCTCTCTCTCTCTCTCTCTCTCTCTCTCTCTCTCTCTCTCTCTCTCTCTCTCTCTCTCTCTCTCTCTCTCTCTCTCTCTCTCTCTCTCTCTCTCTCTCTCTCTCTCTCTCTCTCTCTCATATATTAAAGTATGTAAAACAAAATTAATATCATTACATAACCAATACTTGGCAAGATATTTGTTGCTGCAAAAGCGCACACATACACAGGTGCGTTTGTTTGTTTGTTATGATCGGTGATGAAACGTAAACAAAGCTGTGGTTTCAGTTTTATGTAGGGTGTTTAGCAAAAGCATGATATAAAATTGTCTTTACAGTACAGTGAACCCTCGTTTATCGCGGTAGATAGGTTCCAGACGCGGGCGCGATAGGTGAAAATCCGCGAAGTAGTGACAGCATATTTACCTATTTATTTAACATGTATATTCGGACTTTTAAAACCTTCCCTTGTACGTAGTACTGTTAACAAACCACCCTTTAATGTACAGAACACTTAATGCATGTACTACAGCACCCTAAACTAAAACAGGCACAAATATTAAAGGCGATTTTATATCATGTGTTTCCTAAACACCTAAAAAGCACGATAAAAAATGGCAACCAATGTTTTGTTTACGTTCATCTCTGATCATAATGAAGAAACAAACTCATTTAGTGTACACATATATGTACGTATGGTTAGTTTTTGCATCGATTATATTGATTATACAGTACTGTATGTTGATTTTTTTATTACCAATGTTTTAGTTTACGTATTTTTCTTAGGACTTCCAAATGAAATCTTTTTCTTTATGACGCCGCCTGAAACGACGGCGTGTACGCTCAGTAAACAACCACGCTCAGAACAAACAAGGCATTTAACGCGCATGATGATAGTGATAAATAATGATACAGTACATACAGTATTTACAGTAAAAGCATTTACAAAATATGTTACCTTACAAATATAAATTATACAGTACTTGTACGTAGCAAAGCAGGAAAACAATTTGAGAGAGAGAGAGAGAGAGAGAGAGAGAGAGAGAGAGAGAGAGAGAGAGAGAGAGAGAGAGAGAGAGAGAGAGAGAGATTGTTTTACGTACGTAAATGTAAATTTTAAACAAAAAAAATATGATAGGTTACAACATGTAGACTTTTAAAACCTTCCCTTTAACTTAATGCATACAGTACGTACATTACTAAACTATAAAACAGGTTAAAGTAAAAAATAAAGATTGTTACTGTACTCACCACGAAAGAAGTTCAAGAAAAACTTGAATGACGATGGCGATGAATTTGCTGCACAGTAGAAATGATGATGATGAAGCTGATGATGTGTTCTACTGTGCAGTCAATGATAGTATTTTACGTCTCTTCAGACGGAGGTGTCTTTTCCTGGGACACCTCTTCAACTTCTTCAATTTCTTCCGAAGGCGTACTAGCAGGAGGAACTGGCTCTTTTTTGCGAGGCTGAAAAAACATTGTGATCGGAAGTTGTTGCCGCTGCTTCTTTTTTCGATCCAAGAGCATCCTGTAGGGAGTCGTGATGTCATCAACCTTGTTGCAGAATTGCATCGAGCGAACCATATCCTCGTCCCACTCTTGCAACATTTCTTTCGCCTCCTTCATATGGTTGCAGAACTTGGCGAGCCGTTCTAATGTTAAGCCCGTTTCTTCGACATTTTCTTGGGTCTCTTCCTGGGTACCCTCACTCTCTTCCTCACTTGCCGATTTCGTCAGGTCTTCGAGGTCTGCGTCAGTTAGGGGCTGGGAATGGCAGTCCAACAACTCGTCGACGTCTTCAGTCGTCATGTCGCCAAACCCGTCACCCCCAATTATGGCAGCCAACTGCACAGATTTCCGTATTGCAGAGTGTTGGATTTCCGACGGAGTAAATCCCTTGTCGTCGTAAACAATATCGGGCCACAGCTTCTTCCAGCTCGCATTTACGGTTGCAGGTTTCATCTCTTGAAGTGCCTTTTGAATATTCTGCAGGCACGTGGCTATGGTGTACTGCCGCCAGTACGCCTTCAAGTTGAAGTCTTCATCCTCGTCATCTTGGGCAGCATCCACACACGCAACGAGGTCCGCCAAGGTATTCTTCGTGTAGAGGGCCTTGAACGCCCTGATAACCCCCTGGTCCATTGGTTGAATTAATGACGTGGTGTTGGGTGGCAGGAACTCAACCTGAACGCCCTCACGCGACAGGTCAGTTGCGTGTCCACCAGCGTTATCCATAAGGAGAAGGATCTTGAATGGCAAGCCCTTCTCTAAGAGATATTCATGGACTTGCGGGATGAAACACTGGTGGAACCAGTTGGAGGTCAGCATCTTCGTAATCCATGCTTTTTGATTATGCATCCAGTACACGGGAAGGAGATTCTTATTTTTGTTTTTCAAAGCGCGAGGATTTTTCGACTTATAAATAAGCCCCGGCTTTAACAAAAATCCAGCAGCATTGCCACACATCACGAGGGTAACGCGATCCTTGAATGCCTTAAAGCCAGAGGCTTTGGCTTCCTCTTTGAACAGGAAAGTTCGCGACGGCATTCTCTTCCAAAACAAGCCGGTTTCATCCATATTAAACACTTGTTCCGGCTTGTATCCACCTTCAGCGATAATGTTCTTGAAAGTCTGGTTCACGTAAGTTTCAGCAGCGGCAGTGTCAGCGGAAGCAGACTCCCCATGCAGGGAAACGCTTTTCAGGGCGAAGCGTTTCTGAAACTTCGCGAACCATCCTTTGCTTGCGGAAAAACGTTTCTGAGGCTGGGAATCAGTGGATGTCCCTGGTTGAGGATCATCTGCATCATCATCATCTTCAGCATGGTTGCCGTCGTCCTCTTTAGGTTCCTTTGCAGCAAAATTCTCATACAAGCTCAAAGCCTTTGTTTGGATGGTGTTCGTATCCAACGCTATGTTCTTCTTCCGGCAGTCGGCAATCCACACAGCTAAAGCACCTTCCATGCGTACGATCGTTTTATTTACGCGTTGTAACGACTCGCTTCGCTGATCTGCTAAAGGTGATTGCAGCAGTCTTTCTAATGTTTGCCTCGTCCTTCTTGATTTAGCGAACGGTGGATTCGTTGATGCCAAAATGGCGGCCGGCGGCCGCGTAACTTCTACCATCTTTTAACATGTCGAGAAGCGTAACCTTCTCAGCTATCGTCATCATTCTTCGGTGGCGTTTAGGCTCACTACCAGCCTTACTAGAAGCAGAACGCTTGGGAGCCATTGTAACAGAAAGTTCAACAAAAAGTTCAACTTAAAACAGTCGCACACAGCACAGATTAAACTTCACAAAGTTAAGAACGTCTACTCAGCAATACGCGGAAAGAGAAAGTGAACGATGCAGCCCCGCGAGAACTTTGATGCTGCGGGTAGAAGATGCGGGCAAAACACCAATCACAGGCTAGATACACAAAACTTGAGTTTTGATTCGTCATCTATCAGCGCTTGAACCAATCACAACCCGTCTTAGTACTATGGCGCGTTGGTTACTCATAGAAGATGCCCCCGCGCATACTGAACGTACGTAGATTAAGTACAATACAGTACCGTAATAATAATAAATAATGATAATAATACTGTACAGTAATAATAATAATAATAATGATTAATAATAATAACAATAATAATTTTATTAACAACAACAACAATAATAATAATAATAACAATAATAATAAAAATTTACGTACGTACGCTATTTTACGCCTCTCTCTCTCTCTCTCTCTCTCTCTCTCTCTCTCGTACGCTTACAGTACTTATTCGAAATGTGATTTTTGCAACAAAGAATATTATTGGATGCAGTACTGTACTACGTACGTATACATACAAAAGATTCATGGAAAAGAAGCACATCCATTACAGTACACACCATTCTAATATGGTATGACTGCATCTGATTTGCGTTTCATGTTCGATTTAATTTTACTACGTACTGAATTATCGTATGATCACATTCTCTTTTCGTGTTTTATTTCTTTCTGTGCTGAATTATATATCATATGTAATGCAATGAACAATCAGTAAGAGCAGATATTACTAATTACAGTATTAATGGAATTACAGGTAACAAAATATCGTATTTGGTTATCTTCAGATTTCGCGGTATTTTCGAATTTTCCGGAAAATCCGCGATATGTATATATATATGGGTTATGGGAAAACCCCGCGAAGTGGTGAATCCGCGATTGTCGAACCGCGAAGTAGCGAGGGTTCACTGTATTTAATTTATTTTTGATATTTAAGTATACAACAAAAGCTAGCCTATACACTGATGGTTTTGTAATTCACCAGTCATCTTATATAGTGGATATGACACAAATTCATTCAAATTTGACTTAATTTTCGACCTCGTCTTATGTGCGGAAATATACGGTCTGTTTCTGCTCCTGTAATGTACAGCTAGCCTGTTTTCAACATTATATGCTAAAATACACTAAAAACTTTTCCTAAGTCTGACCTGCTGATATGAGGGTGCGTCTTCTATTTGTTTACGTTGAAAACAACGCTGCCAACCGGCCAGTAGTGAAAATAATTGAAAAACAGTGCCGTCAACTATGCAGCCAGTAGCGAAAATAATTGAAAAACAGTCCTGCCAACTATGCGGCCAGTATCGAAAATAATGCCGGATAATTGATGTTCCTGGATTATAGATTGCTGGATTAGTGATGGTCAACCTGTATTAAATATGAAGGGCCACAACTGTTAAATAGAATCACCTTTATACTGAATGATCTCAAAAAGAAAATAAAGGGACGCAGTAAGTCTAAACCACCAGGTCCAGATGATATTCATCCAAGAGAGATTATATAACTAGAAGAAGAGATAACCCCATACTTTTAGAAGATGTCCCGAAAGACAGCCAACGAGAGAAAGGCACCACATGGATGGAAACTAGGTAGTGTTCCTCCAATCTACAAGGGACCAAAAGAAGAACCTGGCAACTACAGACCTGTGAGTCTTCAGTACCTTGCAAAATTTTTTAATCGATTATAGTAGATTCAATAGTAGAACATATAGAGAAAAACAGTCTTCTGATAGACAGCCAACACGGTTTTAGACAAGAGATCATGTGTGACAAATCTTTCGGAATTTTTCCACGTGTAGCATTTATGACAAAAGCTGGGCAATAGACATCATATACCTAGATTTTCAAAAGGCTTTTGACAAAGATCCTCATAAGAAATTAATGGTCAATATTAGAGCACTAGGCATCATTGACGAGCCAGCTAAATGGAGCGAAGATTGGCTAACAAGCAGAAAACAGAGTTATAAGTAATGAAGAAGCTTCAGTGTGGGCAGCTGTTACAAGCGGAGTACCTCAAGGATCCGTCCTTGGCCTATTGCTAGTTCTGATCTACATTAACAACAGATTTAGTTTTAAGTAGTAGAATAGCCAATTTTGCCAATGACACTAAACTAGGCATAAATGCTGTTAACTCAGGAGATGTAGAAACCTTTAGAGAGGATCTAATGAAGGTAGATTAATGGTCAAGAAAATGGCAAATGCCTTCCAACTGTGGGAAATGTGAAGTCATGCACATAGGTTATAGTAACCCACAATCAGAGACTCACTGCTGGGTAATGAAATAGAAAGTGTGGACCAGGTGGAAGATCTTGGTATTATTTTTAGCAAGGATTTGAAGTTCACCAAACAGCATAATAGCTGAAATAAAAGCACAAAAACTAAAAGGTTACATAAAGAGACAATTCAAATACAGAAACAAAGACGCTGTACTACAGTTGTACACATCATTAGTAAGACCCCATCTAGAATAAGGAGTCCAATTCTGGGTTCCACGTATTCAGAAAGATATAGTTAGACTGGAAGCAGTACTGTACAAGCTAGGGCTACCAAACTAGTTCCAACACTAAGACAATTTGGATATAGACGGAGGATGGAACGTTTGAACTTATTTGATCTACAAACTCTACAACTAAAAGGACAATTAATAGAGGCATTCAAAATCCTTAAAGGAATAACAAATGTAGATTACAACAATCTTTTCACACTTAGCACAAATCAGTCCAGTGGTACGGACACAAACGAATTGAAAAGATACAACGCCACTTAATGTGGCAGTTTCTTTACATACAAAATAGCAAATACTTAAGAATAGACTTCTAGTGGATGTAGTAAACAGTAACGCGCTAAAATTGGGATCACACTTAGGTGATACACCTTGGCAATCAGAGATATGGAAAAATCCAGAAAATTTTAACATTGCAGGCGATATTTCAGCACATATTTTTCGAAACGCAGGACACCGCAGCATATATCGCAGTGGGTAAGTTGTAAAATCTCAATTGGTCGGGTACTTTGTGGTAGTGATCTTTGTGTATGCGATATACATGCGATATGGCGTGTGTGATCCACGGGACTCCCATGTTTAAAAAGTTTTCCACTACTTCACTAAAGCATTTTATATTGTAAAAACAAAAGTGTGTTTCCGCCCAAATATATTTAATTCGTTACGATGTTCAGACTTTGTATTTTATTTCAAGTATGACAAAGTATTCTCGCTCTCTCACTCACTACATACCAGTGCTGAACGCATGCGCAGTGATGCTGGTTGCCACATCTCCCATAGGGAGATATCGCATTTATAGTTTTGAGGGGCGATTAGGTAGCAATAACAGCAAAACAGAACATGGATAATGCGATGTGTTATGTCCTTGCACGTGTTGTAACGCACGTGCCCGACCATCATCGAAAACTAGACGAAAAAATGGAGCAGGTTTCATTCTCTCCGCCACTGTTGCGACGGCGTATGGCAACCCGAGATGTACCGTACACGTGACGATGCTTATCTTGGTTTGTGGAATTTGGTGCGAAACACACCCGGGATGAATGGGGATGTGTGGCGATATGCTTGCATCTCCTTCTTCTTGGCTCAGAGCAATATCATTTGACAACTCGATCCCCTCAACCAAAAACAGAATGCTTCATCCAGGGATCTACCCCTACCAGGTTGTTATAATGAGAAACTCATGAAAAAACACAACAGTAGGTCCTTAGATTATGACAATCTTGTCTTTAATAAAGTTTTTTGGATTTAACATCTCCCGTAAGGTAAAGAGCCGTACAGTATTGCTTCTTTTTTTCACTATCATATTAATATACGTACTGTACATTTATGTCCTCCATTTTTTTAGTCCTAGTTATGTTTACATGTCATAGAGTATATTTTATGCCCTAGGTTATGACTTTTACTGGTTGACTGCATTAGCATAGGAGAGAGACTTCAGTACTGTATTTAGTTATGCTCCAAATCACGTCAAAATTAGACTAAAACCATGCTATAGGAATATATCTTTGTTATACTCCAGGGACCATTTATACATGGTTACTACCTCTAAATCTGTAAAGATAAAAGAAGTAGTAAGGAAAATTGTTTGCCTACATTGCAGTTCCTTCAATGCTTGAGGATGGATATTGTGCATGTCTCCGATCCTGGAGAACTAACAAGCATCCAGAATGAGTACATAGCAGCTACTTTCTTTCAGTTCATGTCTGTGGTAATGTGGGAATTGATACTAACCATATCTGGAAGTAATGAAGATCACTTTGTAAAAATTTACCTAAGTAAAAAGTCAAAAGGTTAAAATAAAAAAACCATGATTTAGCACTGTAAAAAAAAATTAATTATTAGTGAATATTATAACTGGATAGTTCTTGAGATTGGCAAGCAAAATAGATGTGGAAATTTTGTCGGTTGTTACTAGAGCTACATACTCACGAATGGTGTATTTGTGTCTTCAAATTTTCTTTGGTGGGTGTTTAAAATGCGCCTTGAAATCTGACGTGATAAGCAGTGGACTGTGTCATGGGCTTAAGCTATTCAGACTTAACAATAATAATAATATTATTATTATTATTAATTGCTAAGCTACAACCCCAGTTGGAAAAGCAGGATGCTATAAGCCCAGAGGCTCCAACAGGGAAAATGGCCCAGTGAGGAAAGGAAACATGAAAAAATAAAATATTTAAAGAACAGTAACATTAATATAAATATCTCTTATTTAAACTATAAAAACTTTAACAAAACAAGATGAATAGAAATAAGATAGAATAGTGTGTCCAAGTGTACCCTTAAGCCTGAGAACTCTAACCCAAGACAGTGGAAGACCATGGTACAGAGGCTATGGCACTACTCAAGACTAGAGAACAATAGTTGCCTACCATAGCTAGTCTCTCTTCTACCCTTACCAAGAGGAAAGTGGTCACTAAACAATTACAGTGCAGTAACTCCTTGGGTGAAGAAGAATTGTTTGGTAATTTCAGTGTTGTCAGGTGTATGAGGACAGAGGAAAATATTTAAAGAATAGGCCAGACTATTCAGTGTGTGTGGGCAAAGGGGAAAATGAACCGTAACCAGAGAGAAGGATCCAATGTATAAACAAATATTTTTTCTCCAGCGCGAAGGGTAAGCTAATCATAGTAGCTAAAGCTAGGAGAAATTATTCTTTTAAAGATAACAGCTGATATTTACTATAATTTGGATGATCTATTAGTACTGTAAGAATTGGAAATGTTTAAATGGTTTGAGATTGATAGATATTTTGATATCTCAAGTCTAATTATGTGATTTAGATTGTAGTTTTGCTTAATAAAATCATTCTGGAACATGATAGAATAAAATGGACCTTATTGGTACTATAGTGAATTCTTGTAGATCATGAGTGAATATTTATTTTAAGGTAGAATCACTATTCAATATTCAATACCCCTTAGTTTCAGGTTCCGAGTTGGTAGGTAGGCTAACAATTACCCAGATATTTTGATTATGGATATAGTGTTAAAGCACTTACCCATGCTATTCCATTTTAGATTTCAACGGAGACACAAAGATGTTGAACTCAAGAAGATTACAGCACAGGAAAATATACAATAGCTAGTTAGGGCAGTTGACGACTGGAAAATTCACAATAGCTTGTTAGGACAGTTGACGACTACAAATAAGAGTATTGTAATCAATTTACAAGAGTAACACTCTTGGAGTTGCTTCCATGAGTTCATGACTCCAACTGACTTCCTAACGTTTGGCTCGAACTTCTGACATGGTTTTCTATTTACATTTTACATCTGGTAAGATTAGAAAAATTATTTATTCAGAATCAATTTCGTGAAATTAAATAAAAAAAAAAGTAGCAAATACAATCAAAACAAAAAGATTATCTTTTCCTTTTTAACATTTTAATAATTTTATTTGTAATATTTATTAAAACAATGAAATCTCTACAGGTATGGTAAGTCTACTAGTTGGATTTCTTTTGTTTAACTGGTATATTTCTTTTGTCAGATTAAGCAAAATAAGAAATACTAATGAAGACGACTGTATTTTTGTCTATTGCAGTGTAGCCAATACAACTAAGAGAGCTTTCTTAATATGGCTATCTGTACTGATGTTTGGAAACCCAGTAACACTCTGGAGTGGTATTGGAACTGGCATTGTCATTGCAGGAGTTCTTTTATATAGCAAAGCACGAGAAGTGGATGCAAGACGGCGAGAGCAATTCTCCATTACTCAAGATAAACTCTCTGTGATTAGATAAAACTTGAAGATTTAAATATACTAATACATATTTATTTTTTTAGATTATGGTAATTCAAAAGATTCACTGTATTATATTTGTACTTAAAAACCACGAGAGGCCACATAGGTTTTTAATGATTTTTTTTTGTGATTACCCATGATGTGTCGTAGTTTATATACTGCTGTATAGACAGAAACTTCCAGTCAACTCTTTACCAATAGGTGCTGTTTCTTTATAGTGTTCAAGCAGTTTACAGTCACAGCTGAAATAAATACTGGTTTAGAAGTAGGAACTAGGCAGGTTCCTAGTACTTCTCATATAAAAATTCAACATATTTGTTGGATATATACATATATAAACCTGTTTTTATAAAACAATTAATGAATTATTTTATGGTGAAATAGTGACAAAGTGAAGCTCTCAAATATTTTGCTTAAATATTTTGTAAATTCTAAGATTTCTGTATTGAAGTAACTTTATTACAGTACAGTATTTAGAATAATTATGCAAATGAACATTAATCTTCATTTTTATATGATTATGGATTTGGGGTTATTTCAGTGTAGTCCGAACTTTGATTGATGTATTTTAATTTTTGGGTTTTATTTGTTTTGTTTGAAAGTTTTAATTCATTGGAAAGGTTTCTCATAACACTTGTTGAACAGTTTGAGTACCGATTGTGAAAAAAAGTGTTTTTGAAATTGAAATGATATTGCTTCATTATTTAAGAAATGTAGTCGTTAACATTTTAAAAGGTAATGCCCTAATGTACCTCGTTAGGCAATGTATTTCAGAGGTGAATGGCCTTGGAAGTCTCAGCACAGGGCTATATACACTATCCTGAACTCAAATCCAATCCTAGCTTATGAGTAACAGTAAGGCTGCCTCTGAAATACCTTATCATGATTTCATAGATTGTCCTCTAACATGCCATATAAAGTTATTTTATTTTTTAAGAGATTTACATTATTTGGTTATTTTCATTTTGTTGAATAATTTCCTGGAATATGTAATTGTGACATAAAATTTTAGGCAAATGTCTCCTTCATAGCTAGTGTGTAATAATGATCTTTTCCATTGGTAAAAGTAGCGTATGGTTTCATGTTTTAAACAGTGTGCGCGAGTGATTTCATTTCTGCTGGTGGTTGGTGGGATTGGTAACTCTTAATTCTGTTTGCGTGATCTTTCAAACTTTATTTTTTTATTCCTTTTGAGCATTCCATAACTGATTTATATACCATCTTATCCTTTTTACCTATTATATAATTGAAAAATTAATATTAAAATATTTTATACAAAATATTTGTGTTATATATATTTGACTTTTTTAAAGATTAAACAATTCTTATAGTTGTAGATTTACAAATTTTTAGTAAATTATAATTTTTAGAGTATGATTAAAAACCAAATTCATGAGCAATATATTTATAAATGTAGCCTTTGAAGCACAAGATTTTTTTATTTTACTGGGAAAGGTTTTTATGAAAGCTATTTGTACAGTTTACATAAAAGGCCAGTCTCCGATTTATACAGTATCTAGTAAGGTTTACATGGACTATGTCTTTCCAGATTCCTTACCATACTTTACTTCCTTAAAGCTTTTGTAATTCAATCATTTTGTAATTTTTTTAGGGTTGAAATGCTTTGTGGTCTTCAAGGACTCTCATGTGAAAGGCTAGAACAGGGAATCTAATGCAACATGATTACCAAAGAACTATCATCTCCCCTGCTCTAGGGCCAATGTATCAACATGCAAAGCATGTACTCAATGTGTATAGAATTTACCCTACAAGTTTAGGCTCATTTAAACTTGCCTTAGCACCTCACTTGCTGAAAGTCATCGGCTATGAGTGTCGTTAATGGCATCCTACTAAGGAACCATCCTCCCATTCATTTTGTTACTTTCATTTCATAATTAATGAATTCAAATTATTACATTGTTATGAAATACAAAGGAAAGTTAACTTCAGGCCTTTACACCATAACCTCATTAAAGGATGTCTAGCTGGGTTAAGGGTGAATATTACAGTAGTACTATTAATTGTACTGCAGTCAGTTTCTGGCTTAAAAGTAGGTGAATCCCAACAGAGTATTCATTAGCCTAACAGTTACAACCTTGACAAGGTTAATATTGAGGCAGGATTAGTCTTTATTCAGTTGTATCACAGTATTTCTTAAAACCTATCTTGTAGACTGTTCTTATATAATGTATATGGTTGTATTGGAATACGTGATACTTTAGGGGAGAGACGTTTCCGTCCTCCTATAGTTGGACATATGACTATGAGAAGAGGGCTGACCAGTCAGTCACCTGTTCTTACAGGAAGTTATACTTCCATATTCATCTGATATGAGTATTGGAGGGAAAGAAAGGTATGATAGAATCATATGCAGTACAGGTAAACCTCACCTACATTGGTAGTTAGTTCCAGGAGAGGCAACAAGTCGAAAAACAACGTCAGTTGCATTTACTCGTTTCTGAATTTACCTGTCACTAGGCTAAACCACTAATAACTATTCCCAGTTGTGTATTTAATTTATAAATGCAATTTAAATATGTGGTTAATAAGAATCTATTTTAAGCTTACAAAACAAATAAAATTTTGGTTTTTAATGAAGTACTGTATGGAAAAAAGTAATCTAAATTTATGAATAAATGTATAGACATACCGGTACTTGTAAATGTAAATGTTTACAATTTGGCATCGCAGGCTCTTTATTTTAAATGTAGTTTGCTCGGAGTCACTATAAAAATAATTATTTTGTAAGTTTATAAAAAATGGAGTTATTGAAATTATCTTGTGATAGTACAAAGTAAACTTATTGTTAAAATTATCAATATTTACAATTAATTTGTTTACATCATGTAAGTAGATGGCTGTGGATCATCAGTGTCAACAGCTGATTCTGGCTGTTGTTGTTCGATAAACTTTTTAATAAGAAACTGGTCGAGAGTTCGTTGAACTGTGCTCTTCTTTTCTTCAAAGATTATATGATAGGGAGCAAAATTATATCAATACTATGTTAATTATATGTGAGCATAATCGTGATACTGTAGTGATCTTGAAAACAGCTCCCAACAAAACCAAAATAAAAAAAAAAATCAGTAATTGCTGTTGTTAAAATACACCTTAAACTGATAATATAAAATTAAAAAAATTATTAAACAAAGTTGAAAAACATCAAAATCCAGAATTATTTTGGGCTTTTTTAAGTACATATACGTTATGTTATGTCAGCCAAAGCTACAGAGCAGCTGGCGAAATCCAATGATAAGTTTATTTTGTGTGTAGTATTTAACTGACACTTTTAAGGAACAAATATAAAATATTTTTGTTAAATCTGTTTTATATGAGTATGATAACCAATAGTAATAGCTATAAATTAAATGTAATGGTATGTAAACAATAATATTCTATAATAAATTGGTGCTGATGTAATTTCCATTAAGAATTAGTTTTTAGTGAATTAAGAAATTATACAGACAATATTTTTGTTATTCGTATGTAAGCATATTCTCGATAAAGTCTTGAGATCAGCTGATCACAACCAAAATTAATGATAAGTAAATAGTTGTTGTTTATTAAAATGCACTTTAAATTGGAAAATGCCTTAAGCTATTAAAGATTGCTAAATAAGATGGCAACAACAACACGCAGTCAAAAGATGTTTTCATACTGTATTTTGGTCTCTAAGATTTATGATGATTATGTTAACATATGTAATTAACATGATTTTATAATCTTTTATTCTTGGTTATTGTACAATAATATGATTTATGTACTTTAAATGCTTTTCTAGTGATATTACGACTTCACTATCTTGTGGTGACTGACGTAAAGTCAAATAAAATGGCTTAGATATTTTTGGCAACTGGCGAATGATAGAAACCGACTTGAGACGAAACGATGTAACCCGAGGTTTACCTGTATTATGTGAATCTACTCCTGTTTTAAGACTGGTAGGCTTACATTAGTACAGTAGTTGTTTCCAGAACCTTTGGCTTGGTAAACCATGATGGTTATCTAATATTGGGTCTTGGATGGACTATTGCCTGTCTTGCTGAAGTTAATTTCTAGATACGTGGATAATTGATTTATGAGCCTACCTTTCTTAGGTGGTCATTATAGGAAAGGGCTTAGAGACATTTCCTAACCCTTTACGAGAATGTTTATAATATTTCATTTAAGATATTTCTATTACAGACTAATGCCTTTAAACCTAGATACATCTGTGTTGGATGTAATATGTCAACTAACCTGAAATGGGATCAAAAGTATTGAGATTGTTCTACTGATTGAGGCAGGCCTTGGGACCCTGAAAAATTTTCCATTTGTTTGTAATGGATCAATTCTGCTTGGAATTTGAAGTCTGGAGCAAGATACCATAGAGCCAAGACCTTTTTCTTCCTTTCTGTGGTGGAAAGGGGATATCATAAAACCACAGGGCCTGCCAAGTATTTACCCAGCAAGATTTTTGGAGATCTCATTAGTCTTATCTTATTTCAGCAGTTAGCTGGTTTGGAAATGGAGCCCCTAGTAGACCATTTCCCTATCCATGTTGTTTACTTTAGATCTGAGAATGATAGGCTCCACAGAGAAGACCTTTACTACTGAGATCCTTCGACTGCTTGAGGACGTATCTTCATTTCGGTGACCACTTCACTGCCTAGGTTGGATCATCCTGCTCAGGGTTCGACTAACCAAGTTACTGGTCCGCTGGATTTGGTACGCTTGCATCTCCATCCCCCCTTGTTGATGCCTCATTGATAGCTAGAATAGTAGAATCGATCTGCCCCCTCTAGATGGGACCCGTTCAGGTACAGTTGACCTGGTTCCTGCCACTTTCCAGCTCCAGCCTGGGGATTTGGCCGAAGGTGGGTCCTCAGGGTATCCAGGTTACTGGTCCACCTGGATTTGGTATGCTTGCAACCCCCCTGTGGATGCTTTGTTGATAGTTAGAATAGTAAAGGTATCAATCCGCTCCCTCTATGGCCAACCTACTTGAGATGGGGCCCGTTCAGGTACTGCTAACCTGGTTTCTGCCTCTTTTTCACTCCAGCCTGGGAATGTGGCTGAGGCTGGGACCTCTGGGTATCAGCTTCCATGGGTGACTGTAGGATCTCCTTTCCATTCAAGGGCATGGCTGTGGTTGGGGCTTTGGGATCCCAGCTTCAAAGGAAGGGTCCAAGGGGAGTCTTTTCTTGTTTAAAGTCATGAAGGCTCAGTAGCGAGGAGGGATGTGGCAGAGGGCCCTCTGCTGTAGATGTCAAGGGGGAAGATTTAGTAATTAATTATTATTATAATTATTATTATTACTAGCTAAGCTACAACCCTAGTTGGAAAAGCAGGATGCAATAAGCCTGGAAATCCTATGATGGATGCACATTCTGACCCGAGTTATGTTTTTTAGCATAATTATAAGAACTTGCTACTCGAAGATATTGAAAACCTGGCGGCGGTTCTAGACTCAAGGTGAAGATTCAACGATACATCTCATAGGACATGTCCCTAGCGAACCCTGGCGGTTGTTCTGATGCCATACAAGATTGCTCTCACTACCATAGTAGAAGCAATATCAGATGCTGGAGGTTTTCTTCTTAACCACAGTTTGTTTGATACTTCAGTGGTCCAAGTGGTAGTGCCTGGCCAGATAATTCCCTTTCTAGGTGAAATTAGCAGCAGAGTCAATGGGGAGGTGCTCCTGAACAGTGATTTTACCTTGCCCAAAGAGTGTACAGTGAGCCCTCCATATTCGCAGGGGATAGGTTACAGAGACAGGCACGAAGAAAGTATTGCGATTGTTCTGGGACCCAGAAAAATGTTCCATTTGTTTGTAGTAGATCAATTCTTCTTGGAATTCGAAGTCTGGGGCAGATCACCTAAGAGCTGAGACCATTTTCCTCCTTTCTGTGGTGGAAAGGGGATATCCTAAAACCACAGGGCCTACCAAGTGTTTACCTAGAAAGGTTTTAGGAGATCTTATTAGTCTTGGTATCGTAATTTCAGCATTTAGCTGATTTGGAAATGGAGACCCTAGTAGACCATTTCCCTATCCATGTTGTTTACTTTGGATCTGACAATGATAGGCTCCAAAGAGGAGACCTTTACTACTGGGATTCTTCGACTGCTTGAGGACGTATCTTCTTGGTGACCACTTCACTACCTAGGTGGGATCCTGGTCAGGGTTCGACTAACCTAGTTACTGGTCTGCTGGCTTTGGTATGCTTACATCTCCATCTTTATTGATGCCTCACTGATAGCTAGAATAATAGAATCAGCCCCCTCAAGATCTGACTGACCCGTTCAGGTATGGTTGACCTGCCTTCTGCCGCTTTCCAGCTCCAACCGGGGGATTGGGCTGAGGTTGGGTCCTCAGGGTATCCAGGTTACTGGTCCACCTGGATTTGGTATGCTTGCAACCCCCCTGTGGATGCTTTGTTGATGGAATAGTAGAGGCATTGATACGCTCCCTCTATGGTCAGCCTACTTGAGATGGGGCCGGTTCAGGTACTGTTAACTTGGTTTCTGCCTCTTTCCCACTCCAGCCTGGGAATGTGGCCGAGGTTGGACCCTCAGGGTATGAGGTGACTCCAGGGTCTCCTTTCCATTCAAGGGCATAGCTGTGGTTGGGTTTTGGGTTCCCAGCTTCCAAGGAAGGGTCCAAGGGGAGCCTTTTCTTGTTTCAAGTCATAAATGCTCAGTAAAGTAGTGGGGAGAATGCGGCAGAGGGGCTTCTGCTATAGATGTCAAGGGGGGAGATTTAGTAAGTAATTCCTGGCGATCCTGTGATGGATGCACATTCTGATCCGAATCACATTTTTCAACTTAAATATAAGAACTTGCTACTCGACGACATTGAAAACCTAGCGCCGTTTCCAGACTCAAGGTGAAGATTTAACGATCTATCTCATAGGCCTAGCTAACCCTGGTGGTGGTTCTGATGCCATACAAGACTGCTCTCACTACCATAGCAGAAGCAATATCAGATGCTGGAGGTTTTCTTCTTAACCACAGTTTCTTTGATACTTCAGTGGTCGAAATGGTAGTGCCTGTCCAGATAATTCCCTTTCTAGGTGAAATTAGCAGCAGAGTCAATGGGGAGGTGCTCCTGAATGGTGATTTTACCTTGCCCTAAAAGTGTAGTGAGCCCTCCGTATTTGCAGGGGATAGGTTACAGAGACAGGCATGAAGATATAGAATTCGTGAATGCTTGCTGCCCTAGGTTGGATCAACTCATAAGATACTAACTCATTATTGCTTACCTGCGGTTGACTAACACACTAGGTAAGCCACTGTACAGCACTACATTTTTTCACATGGTTTCTATCATTTTATTTTAGTTCATACTACTTTTCAGAGGTAATTGTACACAGCTTCAGTACAAAGTAAGATGGCTCATAACACAAAATTACTTTGTACCTAACAACACTTGCTGATACTGTAGAATAAAAAAAATCACTAATAGCCGATCGTTGGAATTCTCCCAAAATTGAAAACATCATTACAAAAATGCAATATTGAAGCACAATTATCTTTAAAAAAGGCACTTCCCCAAATTTTGAGGGGGTAGCCGACATCAAACTAATGAAACAGAAAAGGGGATAAAGTAATTAAATCAACATTAATATCATTATTACATAACCAATACTTGGTAAGATAGCTGTTGCTGCAAAAGCTAACCTATACACATGTAAATGCATTAGTTTGCTCATTATGATCGGTGATGAAACGTAAACAAATAAAGTTTCGGCTTTAGTTTGGCGTGTTTAGTAAAAGCATGAAATAAAATTGTCTTTATTTTGGATTTCTAAGTATACAGCAAAAGCATTTCAACCAATATAGATGCAACGGAGGACGATGACAGTGCAAGTAGTGAAAACGAAAGCAACGAAGATGATCCCCATAATGATGCTACTCTGATGAATTTTTTAAAACACTTTTTAATAGTTTGAATGGCTGTGTTGATTGTGATAAACTAATTTCAAGTTTAGTACAATTTTTTTTTAATTTTTTTAACATTGGAGGAATGTAGAGAGTAGAGGTCCCCTTTTTGTTTTGTTTCATTATTGATGTCGGCTACCCCCCAAAATTGGGGGAAGTGCCTTTGGTATATGTATGTATCATTGTTTCCCTTTATACCAGTGTAGGTACCGATAACCTGCAAATTTTGAGGTTTCGGACAACCACCACTGCCGCCATCTCTTGGCAAATAATATAAACTTTCCTAAGTTGTCTGAAACCAGTTTTTGGTCATGGAAGTATCGTAATAAAGAAAGAAAAAATTTATTTTTATTTCACATAAACACACAACTAGTGTATGATTATAATATGCATATTATACGCTGTTGTCAATCCTTCCTAACTACTATGCAAGTAGAAAAATCAATCACCGGTACAAACAGGCAAATCTAGATTTCAGACAACTAGGCTAGTCTACCAGCAGGTTCACACAACATAGCACGAATAGAGTACTATAAATAAATAAAGATAAAATTACCGCTAAATGTTCCTATTTTACTTGAACATAAAACTATATACTGTAATTAAAATTAGTATATTATATGATTTAAAGTCAATCCTTCTGAAATACTAACATATTAATGAACCATATGCAATTAGAATAACCTAACAACAATACAGTACAGCATAGGGCGAGAAAATTAACATTTTCATAATTCCAAAAGTATCTCTCATGTAATGGGCGAACCCTGACTTTTTTCATCCAAATCTGGTCTTAAAAATTTCACCCTTTACACGGTAATATATGGTACTAATATTGGGGCAGGTGCTGTATGGTCTTCAAAACCTTCCCTCCTCCCTAACCTTGTACAGGGGAGTGGAGCATTATTGTACACCTTTAATCACTAATGGTGGTCAAGGGTTTGTTGTGTCCGTATGCTGGCAGTTAACAGAGAGGATCATCACCATATCTTATCGCACCACTCGTGTACCCAATGGATGGCTCTGTCATTTGCTAATTGTAGATCTACATCAGAACATGCAGGTACCAGTGGGCAGCAGCTTTAGATGTGGTCCATGGTCTGGGGTGATTCACCAGAGGGGCAATCAGCATTGGTGACATATCCCCACTTCTGAAGTCTATCCTGTTTTCCTGACCTTTTCCTTTTTATGACGCTGTGCAAAACGTCACTCTTTCCAAACGCATTTCAGCTACTGAAGTGCTGTGGCGAATTCAAATGAGCCTGAATTCGTGGGTCTCCCTTATACACACCGAGTCTGTGTTTTGAACGTTGATACATAGCCCCCTAGAAAAGGGAAGAAAATAATTCTTGTTATTTATGTTTTACAGTATTGGAGTTCCCGTTTTAGCCTTAACAAAATTCAGTTAAATGTTGTGGAAAAGTTAATTTTTTTTATGAACTTACATTCCAAGTTTAAATATTTACATTTCGGTGAGAAAAGAATGTCATTATTTATTGTAATGCCCTTTGTTTCTTATATAAAATAATTAAATATTTTATAGAATATTAAATTGAATTGTTTATTTACCCTATATTAAAAATGGAATTGAATTAATTTTAAAAAACTAGAACATTAAATGGTAAAATCTTATTAATCTATGTGGTTACTGTATACTTTAGTGAAATTTAGTTTTAAGTAAAGAGAATTTATTTTCATGTAAAGAAAATGCTTTGATGACAGGCCCTTGTAATAAAGTAATATGACAAATTTGGAAGCAAGTTGTATTTTTTCTAACTTTACAAACCCAAGCTCTTTACTATGGATCTACTGTTCTGGCATAGCTAGAAAACTAGCAATAAACTTTTTACACAAGGTAAACAACCCACCTCAACGCTACTTAGCTGGCAGGGTAGACCCACCACCCCACTCACACACAGGTAATCTATTTATCCACTATTAATTGCAGGCAGGACTCTCTAAGGGGATATGTGATGGCAGGCCAAGTATGAATGAAGAGCTTAGGTTTGTATAGTTAGGAAAAATACAAACTGCTTTCAAATTTGTCATTTGTTCAAATACAAATACAAACCATTCGCTCTTTAGTACAGGGACTCGCCCATCAGTGTGTGCAAGTCCAAAAAACCCAACTGGCTAGGAATTTGACCTGGGGTACAACTATGAGATTGCGTGAGTGTGAGAGGGTATGTAAAGCATAAGAGTTGATGGCCTGGGTAATAGTGATCAATGTGTGGAAGGTTAAAGGGCCTGGCCGGAATGCCAATATATGGGAGTATGGGAAGAAAAACACAAAATCCTGAAAAAATTCACTGATTCGTATGCCAATGGAAAATGTGTATACAAAATATTTTTTCAAAATTCCTCATACTTTCATAGTTACCGGGTAATTAGTAAAAGTAACTAAATAAACCAAAAACATTATTCTCTATGAAAAAATGCTGTATTTTTTCTGTTATTGTAAATTTTGATAATTATTACATTTTAATGAAAAAGAAATTGGGAACAATGGCATCTGTATAGATTTCACGAGTCACAAGATGATGCATTACACGGTAAATTACACTCTTTGCCCTTTAGTAGTACTACAAACCTCATAGAGAGTACATGTTTGAGTTTGACCTCAGACATTCACTCATTTTTATGTCTGTTTTTCTCGTTTTCGGCAAGAAGTTCATCATTTCAAAGCAAAAAGGAAAATTTCAACATCTCGCTAACATAAGGAAGGAGAAAATTAGCTCTAATAAGAGTCCAGAAGTGGGTAATATCAGCGAAATTAGCGGAGGTAGTGAAGGAGAGATGATGGAGGAACGACCATCTTGCCTTAAGAAGAAAGATATTGAGCAAAGGGGTCTTCATTTATGATCAAATTAGGATTAACTTTGTTTTGGTTTATTAATATTCAAAAAGGAACATGAAATTTATAATAATCATGATTTATTAACATTGTCTTTGTAAAATTACAAAGAAAAACTTTGAATGCCCGTATCTCAAAACTATACTTATTGACCTTACGATTCTATCTTCCTCCTTAATTTTAAAGATATAGCATTGAAATTTGGTATATAACTTAGAAAGACATTATAAAACAAACAATAGTTGCCCTTTTTTTCCAATTTTCTTTTTCATATTTTTTTAATTTTTAGGTTTATTTTTTTACTATAATGAAAAAATTCATATCTAGCAAAAAAATGACTTTAAAAAAAAAAAAAAATTCATTTTATTGGAGGTCTACATCAGGTATATATAGGGTAGTAATCCCAGGTCTTTCCATTAATTATCAAGGGAGGAGATAGAATTTGAAAAACGCTAATTTTCAGGATAATTCGCTCTAGCGTTGTAAAACCGGTCAGAGGCAAAAATCCTATGCAGTTTGAAGATGTCCTAAGTCACCTTATTAAGTGGTATGAATGCCATAGTCCTGTCCTTAAAAAACGGCATTAGCTGGCCAGCCCCCTTAAGCAGTGTGACTTAATCAGGTAAGGTTATTTGAGTGCATAGCACATCTCTTACTTAACCAAGACATTGGCCGACTCCCCTCACAGGGAGGGCGGGTACATAACAAATATGAAACATATTTCAGGCTACACAAGGGAAATTGGTATTACCAGCAGTCAGAGGTAGGCCAGCTTGCTGGGTTGTCCAGATGCTGTGCCCAAAGAGAGGGGAAGATGAAGGAAGAAAAGGCCAGTCATTTTGTCCATTCATCACAGACTAACACTAGGGAACATCTGCCCTAACCCGACTGCTCCTTGTCCTGTAAAGGAGATGAGGTAGCTTACACCACTTGACCTATGGAGGAAGTATCCAGACTTCTGTGGGTTACATCTTGAGGATAGGAGACTGTGAAGGTGTTTAGAGGCTTCCAGACATCTACTTGTAAAACCTGCACCACAGTGAAGTTTCTTTTAAATGTTAGGATTGTACTATGGGTCTGCAATTTCTTGGGGGAGAGTCAAGATTCAGCGCACGTTCAATCACCTGGTGAATCAGGCTGTGATAATTTTTTTGCGATTTTCTTTTTGACCTTGCCTGTGATAATAAAAAATTGTTTGACACAAGCGGGAGCTCCAGAAGTTCGTTTAAGATAATGCCTAATGAGGGAAACAGGGAAACTTATAATCTGGAAGTTCCTGAACCTAGGGTCCTCTACATCCGGAGTCTGAGTCTTAGCAACGAACTCAAGGATGAAATCGAGCGATACTTACCCCCCTTGAATGGACTATGTCATAGGAAAGACAATGTAACTCTGACAGTCTAAAGGATCAAGCCACGATCTGAGGACTGATGTAGCGGTTTGTAAGGTGCTCTTTCAGGGATTGTAGTACATGTACTACATTCTAAAGAGGTGGTCTAACTTCCGATTGAGGGCATGTAAGCTCAAAACTTTGTATGAGGAGGGACAATTCCGTCAAGGAGGAAATGTTAATTCCATCCAGTCTAAAAAAAAAAGCCTCAAGGTGAAGTAGTAGCTTTTTACAGCCGAGACTGAGCAGATTTTTCTCCCCGAGGTATAATAAGAATTCTGCTATTACTAAATATGGTAGTGGCACTAAGAGAAGAGAGATTGCTTCCAAGACACCAACCACAGAAGATAGCCCACTTTGCCTGGTAGACAGCAATAGATGACTTACATAGGTATCCAGACATTCTTTTCGCTATAACTTATGAACAGCTTCTGTGCGATAGGAGATGCTGGATAACCTTCAGGCATTGACTACCTTTTGGTATATCTGTTGTGAGGTTGTTTGAGAAGGTTGGGAAGGAGTGGGAGCTCTCTCAATACCTCTGTGAGCAGAAGCAGAAACCCTGGGTACCATTCTGCTTGCTGCCACAGTGGAGCTATCGGTCGTCGAGAGGTCTTGCGATGCCCTTACTTTGTTGACAAGATTGCAAATTGGACAGAAGGGGGGAATGTATAGTCGCCCAGGTTGTCCCACGGACATTAAAAGGCACCTTGTAGAGCTGCCTGGGATCCGGTACTGGCAAACAGTGCACCGTACGCTTTTGGTTTACGGACATCTTGAACAGATCTATCATTGGCAAACCCCACACCGATAAGATTTTGTTGGCTATCCAAGGAAGCAAAGACCACTCGGAACTAACTATGTGAGTCTTCCTGCTCAGCTTATCGGCAAGGATTTTTTTTTTTTTTGCCCCGAATTAAACGCCCTGACAGAGCAATCAAGACGGCATAGCTGCTGTGCTGTGAAAATGTTTGTTTAGACAAGCCACTACTGTCCTGTTGTCACTCATTAATAATTGTTGTAAGTTCTTGAGAGCCAGAAAGGCTCTCTTCATTTCCAGGAGGTTTGTGTGGCACTGCCAATTGGATTTGGACCATACCCTGGAGGTCATGTACCAACCGAGTGTCACACGATCGTACATAGTAACGACATTTCATTTTGTGTATATATGTTTTTCTCACCGTTAACTGTTAACCGGTGTGGTGTCAATTGAACAGGAAATTTCCTGTTGCATTGAACCTGAAATAATGTGTCTGTTTTACTCACCGTTAACCGTTAACTGTTAACCGGTACGGTGTCGGTTGAACAAGAAATCTCCTGTTGCATTGAGTTTTTGTGTATAAAGGCGAGTGTCTGTAATAAAGTTACTCAATTGCTTTCATCCTGTCTTTGAGTCACAACCTTCTCAACCTTCTCTCGGCTCGTCACATTGGTGACCCCGAAAGGCGACTCGCTCCTCCCGCCTCGCCCCTCCGTCGTTGGTACTATGGCGGACTCTACGGAAGTTGGCGCCGCGGCTGCCCCATTGAAACTTTCGTCATTCGCCAGCGGAGAGGCGTTTGCTTGTTTTCAGCGAGCAGAAGTCCAGTTTCGCATCAAGGGTGTGACTCGCTCAACCACCAAAGCAGATTATGTTCTCGCGGCGATACCCAAGGACACCTTCCCGGAAATATCCCACTGGCTTTGTGAACAAGGAGACACCCCAATAGCGTATGACTCCCTCAAAACATACCTTCTGCAGCAGTACTCGTCGTCGCCAGCCGCCCGTATAGCAAAGCTTTTTCAGCTCTCTCAACAACTGTTGGGAGACCAAAGGGCTTCGCTTGCCCTCAGGGAAATGACTAGTATCACTCGCCTGCAACCTGCCGCAGACGGCTCTCCTCGTGAGTTGAACCTACTTCGTGCCCTTTGGATACGCCGTTTACCCGAACCTGTACGCGCTGCCATACCCGATGTCGATAGTTTACCCATAAAGGACTTGATGACCAAAGCCGATGCCCTTATGGACAGCCACTTCAAGACCTCCATCAACGCATCCACTCCTGACGAAGAGGACGCCTATTCAACATCAACCGAAGCTGACGTGAATGCCGTAGGACATACACGCATACCCCGTGACGTGCCGAAGCGGCGACAAAGCCACTCACCACCCACCACCCACCACTCGCTCGTGCTCCAACCAACGATTTCTACAGCCACTTACAGCCTCCCATCCGCCGCAGTTTTGCTACTACCACACCAGATTCGGGGCAACCGCGAAGAAATGTGCCAAGGATTGTCAGTGGCCAAAAAATGTGGCGGTGGCCTCCCGTGTTTCTAATCTTTTCTTTTTACATGATGCAGAAACGAGCGTGCGATTTTTGGTAGACACGGGTGCTTGTCGTTCTCTTTTGCCAAGGGAACCTTACTACGATCAGTTCTCAAGCTGTGGTCGAAGGTCAAGAGCCTAACGAGGACCGTTCCCTTACAACCACCTCACCTCCCCCATCGGTGACCATCCACACGGATGCCTCGACGGAAGGATGGGGAGGCCACTCCCATCAAAGGAAAACCCAAGGGACTTGGTCATCTCTGTTCAAGACCTTTCACATCAATATTCTGGAGGCCATGGCAGTCCTCTTGACATTGAAGAAACTATCAGGTCAGCCCACATCAGGCTGGTCTTGGACAGCGAAGTGATAGTGAGATGTCTGAACCGACAAGGCTCGAGATCGCCCCACATCAACCATGTGATGTTAGCCATCTTTCGTTTAGCGAAAAAGAAGAGATGGCACTTATCACCTACAAGGGTTCCGCAATGTGACGGCGGACGCTCTATCCAGGCTAAAGCCGATAGAGTCAGAATGGTCCTTAGACGCAGACTCATTCTCCTTCATCTTAGAAAAAGTCCCGGAACTGCAGATCGACCTCTTCACGACAAGCGACAACAAGAAGCTACCTCGATATGTAGCCCCATACAAGGACCCTCTGGCAGAGGCGACGGACGCCATGTCCATCGATTGGAACAAATGGACCCGGATCTTCCTGTTCCCTCCAACCAATCTCCTGCTGAAGGGAACTGCAGCACTAGTGGCCACCAAGTGGCCCAGGAGCAATTGGTTCCCTCTAGTGATGGAACTGAAACTGAGGCTGGTCCCTCTACTGAACCCAGCTCTATCTCAACTGGTTCAGAAGTCGACTGTCTTCGCTTCATCACAGAGAACCAAAAACCTTCATCTCATGATTTTCTCGCCTT
The DNA here is from genome assembly GCF_036898095.1 of Palaemon carinicauda. Lineage (NCBI taxonomy): Eukaryota > Metazoa > Arthropoda > Malacostraca > Decapoda > Palaemonidae > Palaemon > Palaemon carinicauda. The sequence goes on along the minus strand of NC_090740.1, from coordinate 130,156,645 downwards.
GGCAGTAAAGAAAATATTTGGGATATCAAAAGGCAGTATAGACTTCTTAGAAGAATACAAGTCAAAGTCAACCAGAAGACAATACGAATCGTCTTGGAGAAAGTGGGTTGCTTTCGTTAAAGCAAAAAGGCCAAAAGAAATCTCAATAGACTTCTGCCTGTCCTTCTTCATCCACCTTCACAAACAAGGCCTGGCTGCCACCACGATAACTACGTGTAAGTCAGCCTTGACTAGACCTCTTCTATACGCCTTCCAGGTGGACCTGGCGAACGAAATCTTTAACAAGATCCCGACGGCATGCGCTAGACTTAGACCTGCAGCCCCTCCGAAGCCCATTTCATGGTCTCTGGATAGAGTCTTACACTATGCTTCAACCTTGAACAATGAAGATTGCTCTCTTAAGGATCTAACCCAAAAAGTGATTTTCCTGTTCGCTACAGCCTCAGGGGCTAGAGTTAGTGAAATAGTAACCCTATCAAGAGACGAGGGCCATATTCAGTTCACAGAAGTGGGAGAACTGAATCTCTTTCCTGATCCTACCTATCTCGCCAAAAACGAGCTACCCGTCAACAGGTGGGGTCCCTGGAGAATCTGCCCTCTGAAGGAAGATGTCTCTCTATGTCCAATAGTGTGTCTAGAGGTCTATCTTCGAAGAACTTCAGACTTCAGGGGAGGACAGCTCTTCAAAGGCGAAACCTCAGGATCGAACTTATCCCTAAAACAACTAAGGGCGAAGCTCACCTACTTCATTCGCAGAGCGAATCCTGATAGTACACCCGCAGGTCATGATCCGAGAAAAATTGCTTCCTTACTGAACTTTTTTCAGTATATGGGTTTTGAGCGTCTTTGCTCATACACTGGTTGGAAATCCTCCAGAGTGTTTTATAAACATTATGCGAAGCAAGTGCACAATCTCAAACATTTTGTGGTGTCGCAGGTAGTGTGGTAAAACCTGTCGTCTAGTGCTGCGATGAACAGTGAATTGATTGGGACTTATCAATTGGGTGAAAAGGTTTGACACCTTCCAGTGCAATATCTTTTTATTGAGTGTCACCCTGGTGACACTAAGATTGTTCATTTCTAGGTACAGAATTATACAAATGACACTAGTGCCATGTGTACATTGTACAGAGTGTTGATAGTATCCAACATTTACAGTAAAAATTATCTTAATAATTCTCTCAACTATTGTGAGTGGCATTAACCCTTTTCTTCCCTTTCAGGTAGAAAAACATTGTCTATATATGTTGAATGTATAATTCTCTTTTATGTTATATTACACATGTTGTTCTATTTAATCATTTATCGTAAATAAATGACTGAAAGTGTAATTGCTTCTTATTTTGCCCCACAAGTAGCAAAAATAAAAAGTAGCCGGAGTCCTTTTACTTATTTTCCTAAGTAAAACTTATACTTATGGTACTGATGTATATGAACAAATACATCTGGTTGATACTTATTTTAGTTCTTACACGTATACAGACCTTGAGCTTTAATTGTCTAGCAAGACACTTCCCTGCATTGGGCAGGAAGCCCTAACATTGTTCCATGATTAGCGGTAATGACGTATAACGATATCGTCATATCTTTCAGTGGTCTGGATGACCGTATAAAAGCTGACCCAAGGTTAAGGCACTTATACAAACCCACAGATACAGTACTTTCAAGTATTTCTCAGGTAAACTTCCATCAGGACAACATGGCTTGAGCCCAAAAAAACGATTTTGAAGCAAAGCGAAAAATCTATTTTTGGGTGAGATGGCCATGTCGTCCTGATGGACCTACCCTCCTTTTCTAAGAAAAGGCTTAGGTAATATTCCCTCACGAAACTACTATATCTGTAGCACCATGCTCAATGCTACAAGGAATGAGCAACATCTTGGAGCTCTGTAATAGTAGGGGAGGAAGGGTAACCTTGATTAACGGATCCCCTTCAATTTCCCCACTCTTCCCCCTCAAGGCAAAAACACTATTCGGGGTGAAGATTGCCATGTGTCGTATCAAGATATACGTCCCATGATATTATGCGATATCCTTAAGATAAATTTTAAGGATATTCACGCCAGGAGTTAGAATTCTGGAGACCTATGGTCAATTCTCTGGGAGTATCACTGTAGCCAAATATCTCTTAGAAAGCTGTCTATAGGAAGCTTCCATCAGGACGACATGGCCATCTCACCCAAAAATAGATTTTTCGCTTTGCTTCAAAATCCGTTTATTGCGCATGAGTTGCTTGAATTCGCTTTGGACAGTTTTTCTGATTTTTGTATGGGGTAATTATTACCTTACTTTTTAACCAATTACGAGCTTCCAAATATTAATGCCCAAGTTCCCCGATGTAGTTTTACAACAGCCATTTTTTTTCCCAACCTTCCCTTCAGTTTGAGTTAAACCAACATCACATAAAGACATCTCCAAGAAGGAACTTAAGGGAAGTACAATCTATTTCGAAATTTAGTGTAATTTTATCTATGTCGGCAATTGATTATGATGGAAATCTGTGTAAAGCGATTGTTTCTCATGTGAAATTAAAAAATAACCGCGAAATAGGGCATCAAAGGTCCGATTCTGACTCAATTTTTCGGGAAGACCAGCACATTTCTACTGCAAAGCTTCTATAAAGATTGAAAAAAAAGAAAAAAAAAACATGGTGTCAATCATGAGGCAAGGAATTATTTGTGATTTACATTTTCATTATTTAAAGATTTTTTTGTGATTTACATTTAGTTTGTGACCTGGGAAGGGGTCCAGCTAGCAGTTGTGACCTGGGAATGTTTGTGACCTTGGAATGGGGGGGGGGGGGGGGGTCCGGAGGGCCAGCTAGGGGCTGTGACCTGGGAAGGGGGGTTAGGGGCTTGGCCCCCAAGCTAGGGGTTGTGACCTGGGAACTATTAGGTTAGGTTAGGTGGGTTGGTTAGGCACTGTACCCTTTTACAAATCTCAAAAGTGTTAAATAATCACGTTTTGGTATGTTTTCAGCCACTTACATGAACCATATATTATTCCAACTGGTTATCTTGTGCTTATTTTGCATTTTTTACCATTATTATTATTGCTGCAAATCACTCGTTTGTGACATTTCCCCACCCAAAATTTCCCATCAAATTTCTATGATGAAGAAACAGAGATGAGTAAACCTTTCTAATGTTGCAATTAGTTTTTTTGCACTTATATGAAGTATAGTGAGTAATTTCTATATTAGTAAAGCCTACAGGGTCAGAAGAAAATATAATTTGGGAAATGGGGATTTTTGGATTGTATTGGGAATTTTTTATCATGAGTTTGGGGATTTTTAGGCTGACCCATCTGGCAACACTGTCAGCTTGTTGTGTTTCTTGTCTCTATTATCCTTGGAGCCGGCCAAAGACTATATAGGAAGGAAGATAGGAAGGCTCAAAATATGAATGTTAATATACAAGTTGGCAACTCCAAAGTTAATACAATAGTTTGACCGCCCAGTATTCAGATGGCGTTGTAGGTATATCGTTTGTCGTCTGTTTGTTTATATTCATAATTTGACAGTTGACACAACGAAATCATGGCGCCAGCAGTGAATAAGTCAGTGTTTTTTTTTTTTTTTTTTTTTTTTTTTTAATAAACGAAAAGAAACTGATTCTCATTAGGTGTTTCACATGTTCCCAAGGATAAAGTACGGTGAGTTCTAAGAGTATAATACATGAAATATGTGCTACTAATGAGTAAACCCCACTGATAATGTATATAAGATTAAGGCTAGGCATCCGTAATACACTTTTCTCAAACTTTTTTATTTGTTCATAAAGCTATTGAAATAATGTATTTCTCGGGAGCTGACATATTTGGCGTTAGGAACATGTTTAGTGGTATGTATTATATTTAATTTTGATTTAACTTATAAGTGTATGAATATTTCATCTTATTTGCACACCCGAGTAGCATTACAGGAGTATACTGCTTCAACATATTATTTTGTTAGTATTCCTTGTCTTCTTATTTTTTTCTATTTCCTAAATAAAGACAAACATTTTACAGTATTTGTGAACTGTATTTGTTTGTATTTTCATGAACATTGAATGTGTGTTTAATGTCTGTGCTTTCTATGTTTGCATACTTGCTTTGTCTTTTGTTTGCATGATGTATTCAAGTCATGAAGAAATCCTTTTTTCAGTTTTATGTTTTCTCATATTTATAATTATATTAGAGTTTATTTGCATGTAATTCATGACGCAACTTTAGCTTGCTTGTATGTTATTTGTCTGGGGAGGGGGTTACAATTTTTATATGTGTATTATTTACTATTATATTTTCTTATGTATAATTTATTAAAGTTCCTTTGATATGATTTATCTTTCATTTTTGGTTGGCTTGTATGCTACCTTATTTCTATTTCCACCCCCTTTTGATTATTTTTGTGTGTGATTCAATTCAATTAGTTATTTTATTCCTTTTGTTTGTATATCTATACATTTATTAGTTTATATTACTAAAGAGTAGGCTATACATGAGTGCATCATGCATTTCCATTTCAATAAAAAAATTAAAACTTTGTTTTATATACATCTAATATCATTCTACAATGGCCTACAAACTGTAATCAAATGTATGCCTACACATCACATATGACTAAGTTTAACAAATCAGATATACAGTATGTTTTACTTTATTCGAACGTGATATTGTATAGAATATTTAAAAAAAGGACTGTAATATACAATACTTGAAATTGTAAGAAAATCAACTCAATTATAAGAGATATAGCTATTAAGTTTCTGAAAAAACAGACTGAGAAACATAAGGATATGTATTCTTAATCTCTAAATGTACCCTTTTGTAAAATTAAAATTTAGTTATCTAAAATTTAAGAACGTCATTAATATAAGAATAGAATATACTGACGTAGTAATGCAAATTATGAAATGATATGTCGCAAATTTACAATCGAACTCCATCCTATATTCCCATAAGGATTACGGCTGTGAATGTTTAACCGCTCACTTAATAGATGGAGCCATTCGTTTAGGATGGGAGTATCTGGCATCTTTCATAGCACACTCATTTGAGTATTATCAGGTCCAACCTTGTTCTTGTTCTTGTTGTTGGGCGGAGGGATTTGCCTTTCCATCGGCACCTCCTTGGGTTTCTTCTTTATTCTAATTCTTTTATTTTCTTCTCTCTTTTTTCCACATTTGATAGATATATTCTTTTCTTTTCTCTATTCCTTCTTTCTTGAACAGCACGTTTCCTAACTTCCTTCAGTATCTAGTCTTTGGAGCCGGCCACAGCCAGTGGTGCCAGATGAGTTAGTCTAAAAATCCCCCAAACAACCCAAAAATCCCCATTTCCACAAACATATTTTCTTCTGATCCTGTAAGCTTTACTAATATAGTGACATAACTCACTTCAGTATACTTCATATAAGTGCAAGTAAACTATTTGCAACAATATAAAGGTTTACTCATCTTTGTTTCTCCTTTCATAGATATTTGTACAGAATATCCCCACCAGACACCCTAAATCTCCGTATCTGGCAACACTGGCGGCCGGCCGCAGATTGTCAGTCTGCTGTCGTCACACATGTCGGAAACAACAAGATCTCATATGGTAAGTTTATTTCTATCCCCTTAATAGCAAACGTATAAATTTATATACGGAAGTTGCTCTTATATAAACATGCATTAGATAGTCTTTGGTATTACAAGGAAATGAACTAGTAATGTTTACTGCAGATAATCATTTAGGCAATGCAATCTTAAATTAGCCTTGGCTAGCTTTAATTCTGGATTGGATGAGGCATATTTGGTCCCAATTGGCATACCATAACAGAATGGAGTAAATTTATGTTAGAGACTACGCCAGAGAGAGCAATAGCTTCTGCGGGCATAAAGCCATGTGAAGGTAGATTAGTGGACAATATATTGAAGGACGGGTAAAGCTAGCAAGTTAAAACTTTCGGCGGTATTATAGTTCCGGTCGTGAAGGAATGCGCTTTTGTGTAGAAAAACTGCTGTTTTCGAAATTGACCTTTATGTCTGTCGCAAATAGATTATCTTATGGTAATTGGGATCACCCAGTGGGAACCTGGGTGTTTTTTTTTTTTTTTGGGGGGGGGGGGGAATTTACTGGTGAATTGATAATTCGTATAACGAAGTTTTTCTTCTCTGTACATTACTCCCTGGGAGGCATAATAAATCCACGAAAAATCGCCAAATATACTAATTCTATTCCCCAGAAACATTTATTCAACACAATTTACAAACCACGTATCTGCTCTGGTTAGTATGTAGGCTGCATATGTTAGTATGTAGGCTGCATATCTTGCTGTGCTATGACAACTTTATACCTTTCGTGCACTAGCCTTTCTACCAATGAAATTGCTCCTGTTCGTTCGTTTGCGAGCACCTCTTCTTCCTTCCTTCCCCTACCATATTACAAAGTTTAGCATATTTGGGCATGTTTGAATGCTCGAGTGTGACATACTCAGTTTTCTTAGGATGACTCCTCAGTCCCTTTGTAGTTGCATTCCATGTTGGTTGTACATTATGGAGCCTAATGTAACAAAGTTTAATGACTGCCATTATGTCTTATGTGGATGTTATAGCAAAGTTTCACAGCGAGTATTACGGTACACATAGTGAAATGAACGTAAAGCTCATTGTGTTATCCCTCCTGTGCCAATGCCAGGAGAACATCGCTCGGTCTTTCCTGTCAGATCTCCGTCGTGTAAAGTTATCTCCTAGCATTGGCCGTAGTGTTTGCTTTTTTTTACGCGTATTTTGCGTTAATCAGCACAGAATTAAGTGAGTAAGCAATGGGTTCAAAGCAAGAGAGTGCAAAGATTTGTAGTGAAAAGAAAAAGCGTATGATGATACGAGATAAAGCATGAAATAATCGTAAAACATCAGAGTGATGTAAGAGTGACTGAGCTGGCTCGCCAATATGAGAGTACAGGGGAACCGGAAGACTTATCCAGGCGGAGGATTGACCCATAATCTCTGGTAAAACTGCCCCAGTGTGTTTTGGAGGACTGACCCACAATGTTTATTTATACTTATTACATATATTATTAAAGTTGATTAAATATAACATATGGATTCCATGTAACATTAACACTTATATGTTGTAATGAAAACTTTTATAACAGTCATTGGTAAATTTTATATAAGAAATCTATACTTAAATGAAATTAATCCGGCGAATGGGTGTGACCTGAGAAGGGGGTCTGGGGCCTTGCCCCCGGCTAGGGATTGTGACCTGGGAACTACTAGGTTAGGTTAGGTGGGTTTGTTAGGTTCTGTACCCTTTAACAAATCTCAAAAGTGTTAAATAACCATTTGTTCCATAACTGATATACAAACCACACTATTTAATAGGGGTTATTACTTTCGGCGTAGCTGAAATGACGAGCCATTAGAATTTTAACGAGGGTTTACTACCCCACCGCTAGTTAGCGGGGGGGGGGTAGGTAGAGTAGCTTGCTACCCCCCCCTCACACACCTGTGCTTGAGCTCACTTTGCTCTCAGCTCGGGTGGTAGTCGGACGTGTCCGCTCTCACCCTCGCCTCTCTGATCGCCATTAATGCCTTTAGCTTTTTCCTCTACAGGTGTGTTTGAAGTTGGCCTCTGCTATCATGCGCAAGTGTCCTGGATTACCCGACCGCCCTTGTGGTACGTTTAATGTCGCCGGTCGATACGGACCCTCACACCCTTTGTCCTTATTGTAGGGGCCAACAATGTGATATAACTAATAAGTGTGGTGACTGTAGGGAATGGTCTAACTCCTAGTGGGAGAGGTTTTCTCGGCGACGGAAGAAGTCCAAGCGGGATATTTCTCCTTCGAAGGTTTCTTTGAAAGGAGAAAATCCCAAGGACTCTTATTCCGTTGCCAAAACCTCCTCCGAAGCTCCCGCTTGATCGGCTTCTTCCGAGAAACCGTCGAGTGGTAGCGTAGGCCATTGTTCTGTTTCCCAACTTCGGGGTTCGGGAGAGGGCGTTGCCTCCCATAGCGATGCAGCTCCTCCTCCTTCCCCGGGGGAGGATTTAAATATTAATGTAAGCGCTAATTTGTTTCAGCTTTGGTCTTCCTTGGGGCTCGAAGGTTCGCCCTCCAAGGAAGCCTTGTTTGACATGATCCGGTTAGGTGCCGCTGTCAAACAATCGCCGACTTTGGCAGAGGTTGATCCTCTGTCTATCGTCGACGTTTTGGTGGCAGAGGCTTCCGATGTGGTATCGCCGACCTCTGCACCTGATCATCCTGCTGTAGCTGAAGGCTTAGTTTCTCCCTCTGCTCAACCTTCGAGGGATGAACAAAGTCCAACAGTCTCTCCTGCCGGTGATTCTCCCCCTCGGGGGATTTCACTCACAGAGACTCCTCTTCGGAGGACTGCTGACGGTCAGCTCGCTGACCTAACAGCCCACAGAGGGCGCATACAGCGTAAAGCTCGCCTTCTTCTTCGCCGGAGAGGCCTTCCTTCACCTCACAAGGGTGTGAGGAGGCGCCTCTTCGGTTCATCGTCATCGCCGCAGAGGAGCCTCGTCATCGTTCTCCGACTGTTCCAGCTACAATCCTCGACCTCTCTGCGGATTGTTCGCGATCCCCTTCGGTGGAAGGTCGTCCTTACAAAGGACACGTCGACCTTCCACCCGACAGACCTGCCATCGCTGTTCCTGGCTGCTGAGGCTCTGTGGGCGCCGACCCATCCTGTTTTTTGTGAGACAGGCAACGGTCCCTTCGGGGCAACGAGGGCGTATGCGCAAGTTGGCGCATACGCCCCTAACGCTCCAGCGCTCATCTGCTGCTGAAGATTTTGATAATGCGCGTCAGCGCTCACCTGCGCGCCAGCACTCACCGTTGGCTGATGCTCCTGCTAGTGCTCACATGCGCGCCAGCGCTCCCTTGATCGCCAGCGCGCCACTGCGCGCCTTCAACCTTTTGCGTACTATCGTTCTCCAGCGCGCCAACGATCTCCTGCGCGCAAATGATCTTCTGATCTGGGCGCAGTAGGGAAGTTGAATACTTCCCCTGCTCATCAGCGCTCGCCAACGCGCTGTCGATTTCCACCTGCGCGCCATCCCTCGCCAGCACGCATTCGCGCGCAGTCTCCCACTCGCGCCCACGCCTATCTCCTTAGCCTGATGTGCGCACACGTGCGACCACGCGTAAGAGATGTCTCTCCTGCGCGTACGCGCCCAACGGTATCATCACCCGCATATGCTCTTCATCGTGAGCCTGCGCGCCCGCGAACATTCACCCTTGCGCAATCTTTCTTCTGCGCACCCTCTGCTGTCTCCGGCACGCGCTCCTACGCGCCCTCGCGCACCCTCGCCCTCGCGCACCCTCGCCCTCGCGCACCCTCGCCATCGCCTTCGCACGCCATCGCCTTCGCACTCGCGCCAACAGTCGCTCGCGCGCGACCCCGGGTATTACCCAGCGCGATCGTCAATACCCTCCCACGCGCGAGGCTGTAGGACAATGAGCGGCAAGATCACCATCGCCACACACACACACCCCCCCTCCCCTCCCCCCCACAAGCGCAGAACAGCGTGCTCGCCGGCAGGGGGGAAGGTTCCAGAAAGGTCCAGGGACATTTCTTCTCCATCATCATCTTATCAGGCAAACCACCCTTTGGTAACTCCTCCTAGGGATCGGTCAATCCCTTTCCCTCCAGAGGGAGTATCTGACAGCGCAGCCGTCAGCCAGCAGCCTTGGTTTGGGACGCTGGTCAGAGTGGTCATGCTGGCATTTAAGCCTGTTCTCTCTGACCTGGGCCACAAATCCTCGGCAGCTTCTACTCCCCTGAAGAGGAAAAGAGGAGTTTCAAACATGGTAACTTCTCCGAGGGCAAAGCTGACTCCTCGTAAGTCTTTGAGACAGGCCTCCTCACTCCCCCAGACTTTTTCTCCATCCCCTTCGGACGACGACTTCCCGTCCTCAGGGGAGTCACGTGAGGTGAGGCGTTCCCCCATTGCACCAATGAGGGAAACCCCACCTCGCGCTGGAAAGTCTTCTCGGGTAGGGGTGGAGAAGAACTTACCCCCGTCGTTATTAGTGTCTTGCATCCCTCCCGGGAGGGAGTCGAAGGACTCCAAGACTGTACCTAAGTCTTCATCAAGACTTAGACTGGAGCCAGTGAGTCACTTGGAGAACATCCACGAGTCCCCCCAAGAAGAGCCTTTGGGGACAGGAGACTTCGCTGCTAGTCCTTCAGGAGGAGAGCTGCAGGAGTCAGAACATGCGTTCTGGCAGGTTTTGACCCTTCTGAGGACACTCAATGGGTTTGCTGACCCAGAGATTCCTCCTCGTTAGGGCAAAGACACGGTCTTGGACCGAATCTTTGGGACTCAAAAACCCTCGAAGGCCAGTGCGGCTTTGCCCTGGTCTCAGGGGGTCAAGAGTGCCAGGGACAAGATCGAAGTCCAGCTCTCCGAGCTTGCCTCCTCTAGCCGATCCAACGCCTGCAACAAGCTCCTCCCACCTCCTCGTGTCCAATGAGGAGGTACTTCGACATCTTACAGGAGACCTGTTTGGCTCTTCCCCTGCACCATTCGTTGGAAGAGCTTACCAAGGGAGTCCCTCTCGAGAGACACTCCAACCGGCAGGTCTCGTTCTCGGTGACAGAGATCCTTAGCCAGGAGAAGGTGGCGAAGTGTTCCATGCAGGCCACTTCGTGGCTGGATATCTGGCTAGGGACCTTAGGTATCTTGATACGTTTGGAGGATTTATCCAAAGAACGTACCAGGAAGGCTATGGAGACCTTTTTACTCTCGGGCACTCGCACGATCGAGTTTGTCCCACCAAGTCTCTAACTTGTTGGCTAACACCATCTTAAAACGTCGAGATGCGATGTCTGAGAGGTTCCATCGAAAGGTCCCTAACACATATCAGCAGGCTCAGACATTCTTCCGTGATGGGAATAAACTTGTTTGAGCCTAGGGACGTGGAGCAAGCCGCTGAGAGGTGGAAGAAGTCCAACCAGGACTCCCTCCTACATAGGGCTCTGACATCGAAGCCCTATAAACCTCCAGCAGCCACGCCCTACCAAGACCACGAAACTGGCAGCGGCAAAGAAGATGGTGGTGTCTTAAGAAAGGCAAAAAGTCTTCCAGGGGAGGAAAGAATCCTAGAAGGAGCGGCCGAGGCCGCAAACGCTTGGATTGGCAGTCCCCCTGCATGTCCACCAGTGGGGGATGCCTGCAAAGTTGCGCGAACAGGTGGTAGCAACTCGGGGCCGATTCCTGGACGATTTCTGTAATCAGTAAGGGATATCGCGTCCCATTCATAACATCTCTACCTCCCCTGACAGCGAATTCAGTGTCGTTGAGCTCCCTTGCCATGGGATCAGCAAGGGGGCAAGCCCTTTGGGCAGAAGTCCAGACGATGTTGAAGAAGGGCGCTCTCCAAGAGGTTCTCGACAGGTCTCCAGGCTGCTTCAGTCGACACTTTTTTTTGTAAAAAAGGCATCTGGAGGCTGGAGACCAGTCATCGACCTCTCAGCTCTGAACAAGTTTGTGAGGCAAACTCCGTTCAGCATGGAGACCGCAGACACGGTCAGACTTGCAGTGAGACCACAAGACTTCATGTGTACACTGGATCTGAAGGACGCGTACTTCCAGATCCCAGTCCATCCGTCTTCAAGGAAGTACTTAAGATTCAGCCTAGACAACAAGGTCTACCAGTTCAAGGTGCTGTGTTTTGGTCTCTCCACAGCACCACAGGTTTTCACCAGAGTGTTCACCCTAATATCGTCGTTGGCATACAGGATCGGCATCCATCTCCTCAGTTATCTGGACGACTGGCTGATCCTAGCAGACTCGGAGTCATCCCTTCTTCAACACCGAGACAAACTTCTGGGACTTTGCCAGGATCTGGGGATCATGGTAAATCTCGAGAAGTAATCTCTGCTTCCCATTCAAAGACTGGTATACCTAGGCATGATCATAGACACCAATCTCCACAAAGCTTTCCAATCAGACGACAGGACAGCAAGGCTGAGGAGGGTCTCAAGCCCTTTCCTCAGACGAGAAGAACTTCCCGCCTAATTGTGGTTATGTCTCCTCGGTCACCTTTCATCTTTGGCTCGTCTAGTTCCCAACGGTCGCCTCGGGATGAGATCCCTCCAGTGGCGACTCAAGTCCCGGTGGAATCAGGGTTACGATTCCCCTGACGTCATGATCCCTATGGGACCTGAGGAACGGACGGACCTCCGGTGGTGGGTGACTGACGAGAACCTACAAAGAGGAGTGGATCTTCTCGTCCTTCCCCCGGATTTGACACTGTTTTCGGGCGCCCACGTTCTGCACCACAGGACCTCAGGCCTGTGGTCAGAATCAGAAGAGTGCCTCCATATAAATCTGCTAGAGATGAAGGCCGTCTTTCTGGCCCTTCAACAGTTCCAACAATACCTGGCGGGTCACTCTGTGGTGGTGATGAGCGACAACACCACAGTAGTGGCTTACATCAACAAGCAAGAAGGTACCTTTTCGAAGCAGCTATCCCATCTCGCAGTAGAGATACTGAGATGGACCAAAGTCCACTCGATTCCGCTATCGGCTCGCTTCATTCCAGGCAAGAGGAATGTGTTCGCCGACAGTCAGAGCAGAGTATCTCAGATAGTGAGTACCAAGTGGTCTTTGGATCATCTAGTAGCGAACTAAGTCCTGACTTTGTGGGGTTCCGCGACTATAGATCTGTTCGCGACAGCGTTGAACTTCAAGCTTCTGCTGTACTGCTCCCCAGTCCCGGACCCCAAGGTACTCTGGCAAGATGCCTTCCAACAACGGTGGGACAACATCGACGTGTAAGCCTTTCCCCCCCTCAACAAGACCAGAATATCGGTCAATCTTTCAATGACCCTTATAGCTCCGCTATGGCATCACGCGGAATGGTTTCCGGACCTTCTGCAACTCCTAACGGAACTTTCGAGAGAACTCCCTCCGCGACACGAGCTACTCAGACAACCACATGCCAACATCTTCCACAAAGCCGTAGCTTCGCTACGACTTCACGCCTGGAGACTATCCAGCATCTCCTCGCTGAGAGAGGATTTTCGCAACAAGTTGCGATTAGGATGTCTGGACATCTGTGAAAGTCATCCGCATCTGTCTACCAGGCAAAGGGGAAAGTCTTCTGTGGTTGGTGTCGTGGAAGGGGTATCTCTCCACTCGATGCCACTATTCCAGCAATAGCGGAGTTCCTCGTGTATTTGCGGTAAAGAAATGCGCCTTTCAGTCTCGGCGGTGCAAAGCTATTGCTCAGCCTTAAGTCTAGCCTTCAAGCTCAAAGGAATGGACATTTCTTTTTCGCTGGAACTTTCCCTACTCATACGAAGTTATGAACTTGCCTGCCCTCAGTCGGAAGTGAGACCTCCTCCATGGAACATTTTTCGAGTTCTCAGGTCTCTTAAGAGACCTCCCTATTAATCATTATGCCAGGCTTCAGATCGCCACCTAACTTGGAAGACGGTGTTCCTACTAGCTTTAGCTTCGGCCAAGCGTGTTATCGAACTTCATGGTCTCTCGTATGACATCGCCCATTCAAGGGGATGGGGGGAGGTAAAGTTCAGCTTCGTCCCCGAGTTTATTGCTAAGACTCAGAATCCGGGAGTAGCGGACCCTCGGTTCGACTCCTTCCGGATTTCGAGTCTCCGTTCTGTAACAGATGACCCAGACCATCTCCTACTATGCCCAGTAAGGAGTTTGAGGCTATATCTTAAAAGAACGGCTGCAGTCCGTCCTCATGTGCCAGCGCTATTCGTTAGCACAGGGAGGACTAATAGGAGGGTCACCAAGAACACTCTCTAGGCATGGATTCGTAGGGTGATTCATCTGTCCCTGAATCCAGACCCTCCTCCGTCACGTCGTCCTAGAGCACATGATGTCTGGGGCGTAGCTACGTCCCTGGCCTTCAAAAAGAATTTTTCAGTGACACAGGTCCTTCAAGCTGGGGTGTGGAAGCGTCAGACAACCTTCACAGCCCACTACCTGCAAGACGTGACCCACAGGAGGCTCGATACGTTCTCTATCGGCCCTGTGGTGGATGCACAACAGCTGATTTAAAACCTCAAGCTCCTTATTGGACAAGTAGCAGAAGGTTGAGGGCATTGTTACCCGGTCTTAGTCTGCATGAATGAAAAGGTTTGTCTGGCCCTTATTCTTTTCATCAGCATCCCCTCTCTTGGGGAAAGCAGCATCCTAGGTTCTCTGCATAGCTGACCTCAAACCACTGCAGGTAAACCATGTTTCCTTGTGTTCCTAGTATTAAGTTAATACTGTCACGTCCCCATACCCTGATGAGGTGGTATTAGGAGAGTCTTAGTTTAAAGTTTCCATCTAAAGACCTTCAGATCAACTTCCTAGGATGAGTCACACTTCGTTATACCCTCACACACAGCTTGCGTAGGCCACAGTCCTTGCGTAGCAAGGTTCTAGCGAGGTGCAGTACTGGCTGGGACGTCCACCCTTCCTAATGGGCGAGTCACCCCTACTAAATAGCGTGGTTTGTATGTCATTTACGGAACAAATGACAAATTCATAGATAATTTGTATTTTTTCCAACTATACAAAACTTAGCTATTTAACCAAACTTGCCCGCCAGCCCTATCCCCCTTGAAGTCCTACCTCCAAGCAAAGTGAGCTCAAGCACAGGTGTGTGTGAAGGGGGGGGAGGGTGCTAGTCTTGGGTTTGGCCAGTTTTCATCATCACGCTATCCAACTGTGGATTGGTGATAATGGGAGATTTTTATCTGATCACTAACAGAAAATAAAACTAGTGTCACAGTTTGCAGTGTGCATATATATATATATATATATATATATATATATATATATATATATATATATATATATATATATATATATATATATATATATATATATATATATATATATATATATATATTATATATATATATATTATATGGACAACAACTAGCAGGGTGGTTAGTAAACCCATATATATATATATATATATATATATATATATATATATATATATATATATATATATATATTTATATATATATAATTTATTTATATATTTATATGGACAACAACTAGCAGTGTGGGTAGTAAACCCTCGTTAAATTTTAATTTCTCATCATTTCAGCTACGCCGAAAATAATATCCCTATTAAATGGCTAAGGTTTGTATACTTATGAAAAATACAAATTATTTACGAATTTGTCATCTTTAGAAAAGAAAATAAACATTGTGGGTTAGTCCTCAAAACCACTCTGGGTCAGTTTTACCAGAGATTGTGGGTCAATACTACGCCTGGGTCAGTCCTCTGGTATGTGAGTATAGTACAGCAACAATATGTACCATCCTCATGCAGAAGGTTGCTATTAAGAGCACCAAGCCTTTCAAAGGAGTAACCAGTCTTTCCAAGCTGCACAGTGATATCCATGACAAGATGGAGAGGCTTCTTTTAATACGGATAAAGGAGAAACAGTTGGCGGGAGATAGCGTGACCGAGACTATCATCTGTGAAAAGGCCAGCAGAATCTACGATGACTTGAAAGAAAAGCAAGCAGCCTAGAGAGGGGAGACTTCGACGCCAGTGGAAACCTTTAAAGCCCGTCGTGGCTGGTTAGATAACTTCAAAAAACGGACTGGGATACACTCAGTTGTGAGGCATGGGGAAGCAGCAAGTTCTGACTCGAAAGCCGCACCGGACTTCGTCAAAGCCTTTGTCTCGGTTATCGCACAACAAGGCTACATCCCCCAACAAGTGTTCAACTGTGATGAAACTGGCCTTTTCTGGAAGAGGACATTCACCACTGAAGAGGAGAAGAGACTACTGGGCCATAAACCCGTGAAGGACCAGTTAACTCTAGCCTTGTGTGCCAATGCCAGCGGTGACTGTAAGGTCAAGCCACTGCTGGTGTACCACTCAGAAAACCCACATGCTTTCAAGAGCCAAAGGATCTTAAAAGAAAAACCAAGTGATGTGGCGCGCTAATGCTAAGGCTTGGGTTACACGGCATTTCTTCACAGAATGGGTTAATCTGTGCTTTGGTCCGGTAGTCAGAAAATATTTGGCTTAGAAAAACAATGAAATGTCTCCTGGTCCTCGACAATGCCCCAGGTCACCCTCCTGGTCTCGAAGAGGACATTCTTGATGAGTACAGATTCATCAAGGTCCTTTATATCCCGCCCAACATTACGCCACTCCTTCTGCTCATGGACTAACAAGTGATTTCCAACTTTAAAATACTGTACAAGAAGCATTTGTTCAAGAAAAGTTTCAATATCACAGACAACACCAGTCTCACCCTTTGTGAATTTTGGAAGGATCATTTCAATATCGTCCATTGCTTAAAAATTATTGACAATGCATAGCGGGGTGTCACACAAAAAACTCTTAATTCAGCATGGAAGAAATTGTGGTCAGATTCCATCGTTGAGAGGGACTTTGAAGGGTTCGATACGCCAGACCCTGATGACCCCGAACCTATTGTAGTAGATGAAATCGTGTCTCTTGGAAAGTCCATGGAGCTGGAGGTAGATGAGGCAGACGTGAACGACCTTATCGAGGAGCATCAGGAAGAGCTCACGACACAGCAATTGATCGAGCTCCAGGAGATGCAACATTTGGAGGTGTTGCAGGAGCTCAGTAGCGAGGAGGAGGTGGAAGACGAGGGCCGCCTTTTTACGACAGAAATCAAAGACATGCGAGCGAAGTGGCAGGAGTTTTCTAATTTTATGGAAAAGTCACCCGGACAAGTTGGCATGTGGTCGTGCATTAGCCTTTTGTGACGACACTTGTGTACGTCACTTTCGCAACATTTTGAAGGGGAGACAAAAGCAAACATCTCTAGATAGGTTCCTTTTAAAAAGGCCGGCAAAAAGTGAAGGTGAAAGCTAGTCAAAAAGTGAGCCAAGCCGGAAGAAGAAGAAAAGTAAAAAAATGGAAATAAGAAAAATTAGAATGAAGTTTAGTGTAACGTAAGATAAACATTTATTTTTAAGTGTGTTTACAGTAAGCTAATTTCATTTAAGTTAAATTTAAAGTAAGTTATGTTACGTAGTGTTACAAAATGTAGCGTGCCGAACGTGTTGCCGTCAAGTCGCTCTCATCCCCGTCCTTTCTCCCTCCTCTCTCCCTCCTCTTCCGCACACACCGCCTTTAGCTGCTACCGTCTATCTCGAAGGTAAGAACTCCGTAATAATGTTACATTTTATTGAGGATCATAACCAGTACATAGGTATTTGTTATTTCGTGGACGTAATATACTGTTTATAGGTGTTTTTTCAGTGGGTGGGAACGGATTATTTTGTTTTTATAGTTATTTTATATAGGAAAAATTGATCTGAGATACGAACAAATTGACATATGAGCTCGGGTCCCAGAACGCATTAAGCTCGTATCTCAAGGTATTACTGTATATATAAACTAAGGAGAGACTGGAATCGCTTCAGAACCAGTCTTCAAAGGCATGGTATTCTTACCTCGGGTACTAACTGTATTGCATGGACATGTGAATGGATAATGAAAAGTGTACATTATAATCATGCACCATTCATGAGTGATATTTTCTTTTCCTCAACAGAATAAAGCCAGTACATAGAGACGGTGAAAGCAAGGCAGAATTTGTCATCCTCGTACTTTTGTTACCAAGGTTAGCCCAAGTGTGTTGACTACAGTACCAGGCTCACACATGAGATAAGTAAGGTTGTGATACCAGGATTTGACCCACTGTGGCTGTGTACATGGTGATGCCCAGAACTAGGGTAAGTATAAAGCTGGAATATTTCTTAACCCTTTTACCCCCAAAGGACGTACTGGTATGTTTCACAAAAGCCATCCTTTTACCCCCATGGATGTACCGGTACGTCCTCGCAAAAGATGCTATAAAAATTTTTGTTTTCATATTTTTGATAGATTTTTGAGAAAATTCAGGCCTTTTCCAAGAGAATGAGACCAACCCGACCTCTCTATGACAAAAATTAAGGCTGTTAGAGCAATTTAAAGAAAATATACTGCAAAATGTGCTGGGAAAAAAATAACCCCCTGGGGGTTAAGGGTCGGAAATTTCCAAATAGCCTGGGGGTTAAAGGGTTAAGTATCAGTAGATTCAATTTTTCATATTATGTAATGAGCAATCACCCTTAACTTGGTGCAAAGATTTCCAAGTTAACGAAACCTTTGTCCTTTACTTAAAAGAATGACAATATTAAAACTGGAATACATCGGTTAAAATTCTATAACAAGGTGTAAGTAGTTGGTCGGTGGTTATCGGACAGGAGTAGGAAACCCCGCCCCCCTGCTTGCTCACTGAGTACAGTAGTCACTTCGATTGCAGCCGGGACTTTCTACGGGTTGGTGATGACGGGTAAGTATGAGTAAAGGACTCAGGTTTGTACAAATAATTAGGAAAAATACAAATTTCCAATTGTTCCGTAACCGAAATACAAACCACGCCGTTTAATTAGGGGTATTACTTTCAGCGTAGCTGAAATGACAAGCCATTAGATTTTTAACGAGGGTTTACTTCCCCCTCGCTAGTTAGTGAAGGGGTAGGGGAGGGATAGCTAGCTACCCCTCCCCCCCTCACACACCGGTGAGTAGCTCTGTGCTTTTGGCTCGGGTGATGAACAGACGTGTCTGCTCCCACCCTCGCTTATTGACAGCCTTAATCTTTTTTGCTTTTTCTTTGCAGTGTACTTGGAAGTTAGCCTCTACCATTATGCGGAAGTGCCCTGGATTACCTGACCTCCCTTGTGGTACATATATATCGGCGGTCGAAACGGACCCTCACACCTTAAGTCCGTTCTGCAGGGGCCAACGGTGTGATAGAGACAAAGTGTGTAGTGTGTATGGAGTGGTCTACCTCCCAGTGGGAGAGGTTTTCCCGGCACCGGAAGAAGTAGTCCAAAAGGGATCTTTCTTCTTCAAGGGTTTCCTTGAAGAAAGAAAATTCCAGGGACTCTTCTTCCGTAGCCTGAACCACCGCCGAAGCTCCCGCTCGATCGGTCTCTTCCGAGAGGCCGCTGAGTGGTAGCGTAGCCGTTCTTTTGTTGACCGACCTCTGGGTTCGGGAGAGGGAGTTGCCTCCCATAGCGAAGCAGCAGCTCCTCCTCCCCCATGGGAGGATTTATCTATTAACACTTACTAATGATGATTTGTTGCAGCTTTGGGCTTCCTTGGGGCTTAAGGGCTCGCCCTCCAGGGAAGCCCTATTTGACATAATCAAGTTAGGGGCTGCTGTCAAACAGTCGCCGGCGGTACCAGTGGTTGACCCTCTGTCTATCGTCGACGTTGTTGTGGCAGGGGCCTCCGACGAGTTAGGTAAAACCCCTGCCTTGGTTCCCGATGCAGCTGAGGGCTTAGTTTCTCCCTCCTAACATCCTTCGAGGGAGGAGCTAAGTCCAACGATCTCTCTCCTGCAGGTGATTCTCCCCCTCGGGGAAATTCACTGACAGACTTCTCTTCGGAGGACTGACGATGGTCTGCCTGCTGCCCCCAGAGGACGTATCCGTCGGAAGGCTCTCCCTCCTCTTCGCCTTAGAGGCCTTCCTTCTCACAAGGGAGTTAGGAGGCGCCGCTTCGGCTCTTCTCCGTCGCAGTCCCCCGCAGAGGTTCCTCCTCGCTATGCACCGACCATTGCAGTTGCATCCTTGGACCTCTGCTGATCGTTCTCCTGCGCCTGCCAGACCTTTGGACCTGCCATCTCTGTTCCTGGCAGCTGACGCGCTTTGGGCGCTCACGCATCCCGTTATCCAACAGGCACCGGTCCCTTCGGGGCAAAAGGGGGTTTTTCACTATGTGAGCAAGTCCCTTAAGCGCCAGGTATCCCCTGCGCTCCAACGTTCTCTAGCGCAATTGCGCGCAAGCGCTCGCCTGCAGTGAAGTCCTCTCTGCTCAGAACTTCATCCTCGGAGACAACGCCCGAGACCTTCTGCAGCTGATACTACTCGCCATCGCTCTCCTGCTCGCCAGCGCTTTCCTGCTCGCCAGCGCTCTCCTGTTCGCCAGCGATCTTCTCCTCGCCAGTGTACAACTGCGTGCCCTCATCTTGATGCGCGCCCCGCGCGCCCACGATCTCCTGCTTTCCAGCGCTCTTCACCTGCGCGCCAGTGTTCGCCTGCACGCCATCATTCGCCTGCGCGCCCACAATCTCTGGATCTGGGCGCAAGAAGGAAGAACGGAGTTTCTTCTTCTCTTCAGCGTTCGCCTATGCACCATAGGACCCCGCCAGCTCGTCAGCATCGCCTACGCACCATGGGACCCCGCCAGCTCGTCAGCCCATCGCGCGCAGACACCAGTTCCTGCTGTGCGCCCTCCTGCACACCCACGCGCTAGGGGTAACACCACTGCGCATGGGCGCTCGCCCAGAGCTCGCCGAGATCTTGCGGGCCCACGCGCTCGCGAACAATCTCCATCACGCTTGCACTCCCGCCTGTCCTTCCTGCTTCTCCAGATCCCGCAACTGCGTGCCATCGATCTCCTGCGCGCCAATGCGCCATCGCTTTCCCGCCTCCTCGCATCCCACAGAGGAGGTACCTCGAGATCACGGAGTAGGCTTGTTTAGCTCTTCCCCTGCACCACTCTGTGGAAGAGCTTACCAAGGGAATCCCTCTTGAGAGACTCTCTAGCCGGCAAGTGACCTTCTCGGCGACAGCCCCCCAGATGCTGAAGCCTTGATGAGGATGGGGGCTTAGGGATCAGCAGCTAAGGTCTAATGAACAGTGGGAACTACTTCCCACTGGACCTCGGTACCCAGCTGTTGATCCAAATAAATCAGTCAGCACTTTCTCTTTTACTTTTGGTTATTTCTTTTTTCTCCCATCTCTTCCTTTTGGGCTCGATATTGTTGACGACTTTGGCATGTTCGATTATACTTTGGATGCTGCTTTAGATTTAGCACAGTGTGGGATGGACGGCATTCCATCTCAACCTGTGCCAATTTAGACGCCATCACCCTCTGGCAGACCCCATTGGGTGCAGACCAAGTCTGTTAAGAGTCGGGCTCCAGTGATCCGGTTTTAAGTCACCCATATTTGCGGGTAATGGGTGACGCCAGGCATTGGAGTCGACGGAGGGAGGGGCTAACTACCCCCACTGACCAGTGTACGCCCACCTAAAGAGAGGCAGCCCCTCTCTAATAGAGGACTGGTCCCCGCTGAAGCCTCTTCTCGTGTTGGGCCACATGGGATAGGAGGATGGACATCCTCCGATAAGAGGTGGATAACCCGGCTTGCTCACAACAAAAAACCCACCCCTTTGTTGACGACCTGGAAAATACAAACATGGACCTCGGCACAGACAGCTCCAACTCGGGTTCTAACATAGTAACGCTGGAACCATATATTCGTTATGGAAATAATGATAAGAAAACACTAGAGAAGAAGAGAGAGCGTGTGAGAAATATTACCTGGTCACTATGAAGTAGTGAATTAGGAAAATTTTTTTATCTTAGAATTTGAAAACGGAAAAAATGAGCGTTTAAATGTTTTCAAAGCTAACAGAGAAATAGTCAATTTATGTGGAGGGCAGCCAAAAATTTTACCCCAAGGAAATGGAAGTCTCTTGATAGAGACACTATCCCCATTACAAGGTGAAAGGCTAAAAACACTGACAATATTCGATGGTCATTGTGTAAAATGCATTTCGCACCCTACTTTCAACCTGAGTAGAGGTGTGATATATGCTCCAGAATTTCTAGTTATAGAGGAAAAAGAAATTGAGGATGAACTGAAAAGTCAAAGAGTAGTTAAAGTAGTCAGAATGAGAAAGAGAGTTGGAGAAAAACGTATTCCTCTTGCTACTTTGATTATAACATTTGATCAATGTAGATTACCAAATGTTATTAAGAATGGTTGGCTATCGTTAAAGGTGAAACCTTATATCTCTTCACCATTGTGATGTTATCATTGCCAAATATATGGCCATTTAACCAGAAATGCAAAGAAAAAGTAAATAGTAAGCCAGCTGTTTGTGCCAACTGTGGAAAAAGTAGCCTTGGACTATGCAGAGAAAACCCTAATTGCATACATTGTGGGGAAGCACACCCAGCTACATCTAAAAGTTGCATTAAGTTTATTTTTGAAAAAGAAATTCAGGCCATTAGGACCATGGAAAGGTTAATTTTAAAGAGGCTCGTAAAAGAGCTCTTGAAAAGCAGATAAGACCAGGACAACCTTTTTCAATGGTTCTGAAGAAAAACTTGCCAAACCACACTGCTGCAAATTATATCTCAACTTCTAATAAGAAGAAACAAATGAAAGTAGTTAAAGAGGTTGAAAGTCCCATCGAAAATTTATGTCCAGAAATTGTAGAAAAATCAAAACAGATACCTAAAGATCTGAAAGTTATTCAAAAGCCAACTACTCAGATTCTAAACAATAGTACAAACCTCTCTCAGGCCGTGTCCTTGCCTGATCTGATGGTGGTTCCACTCGAAACTAATTTATCTGGTGAACCTGTAGTGGGGAAGGTGCAAAAACCTGACAGATCACAACCTTTTAATCGAAAAAGAGAGAGACCTTCATCTCTCTCGCCTCCTACCATAAGAAACATTAAAGTCACGACTTCATATAAATATGATATCTTGTCTGCTGATGTTTCTGATCAACTAGAAGGCAAATTGAACCAATCAGAAATTCAAGTTGAGGTCCACCATCCTCCTCAACAATTAGGTCAAAAGGACACAAAGAAAAAGAACACAAAACCCACTATATCAAGATCCTCTCTAGAGATACCACCGGGAAATATTGTTAGATCAAATATTGCCAATGGGAAGACTTCATCTAAGGTGTCTTCCAAAAAATAAATCATAGTTTTTTCCTCCATTCTGCAATGGAATTGCCAGGGTTTAAGGGCAAAATATGAAGAACTCGAGCTCCTCATACGTGAGCACTCCCCTATAACTGTATGTCTACAAGAAAAGAGGCTCGATGCTAATACTCCTTGTCCTCGAGAGTATGTTAGCTATAGAACATCATATGAGCAACGAGCAGGGAGCCATGGGGGAAGTCTTATATACGTTCGTCGAGATGTTCCCCATATATCTTTGTCCATCTGTACCCCTCTGCAGGCAGTGTTTGTACAGATTGATATAGGGAGAAAATACACAATCTGTTCTCTTTACTTGCCTCCAAATGATAACATCTCGTATGATAATATAGTAGAGGTGATTAAACAACTCCCGCAACCTTTTCTCTTACTAGGTGATCTTAATAGTAGACATCCTTTATGGGGTGATGTTTTGGCAAACGGAAGAGGTAATATCATATCATCAATTTTGGAGAATGAAGATGTCGGGCTCCTTAATATAGGAGACCCCACACGTTTTCATGTACAGACAGGTACCTTGTCCTGCATTGACCTACCAGTTGCAAGCCCTAACTGTCTTCTCGATTTTAATTGGAGAACATTAGATGATTGGCATACTAGTGATCATGCACCAATCATTATAAACACCAACAATGGTCCACCTTTACAAAGATTGCCTCGATGGAATCTTGATAAGGCGGACTGGAATAGATTTCGGGAGGTAAGTGAAGTTGAAGGAAATGCAGAACAGTTTGAAAGTGTTGATGATGCCATAGACTTAATGGATCTCTTCACACTGCAGGAGTGAATTCCATTCCCAAAACAGGGATATTCAGACAACGACCAGTCCCCTGGTGGTCATCGGAACTAACTGCCCTGCACAAGGCCACAAGAAAGTCTTTAACTCGATTGCGCATGCACCGTACTGAGGAGAATTTAGTCATATACAAGAAATGTAGAGGACAGTTCCGCCGTGCCATGAAAGAAGCTAGTCGCCAGTCTTGGATGTCATTTGTTTCCTCCATTAACAGTAGAACACTATCATCATTTGTGTGGAGGAAAGTCAAAAAGATGGCAGGCAAATTCACCCCAAACCCACCACCAGTGTTAAAGATGAATGGCCAGTATATGACTAGAGCAACCGAAGTTAGCAATGCCCTGGCTGACCATTTTTCAAATGCATCGTGCAAGTGTGAAGCAGCTCCTGGTCACCAGTATAGGAGCATTGAAGAAAAGAAAGTTTTAAACTTCGCAACAAGAAAGCAAGAGTCATACAATTCTCCTTTTACTGAAAAAGAATTTGATTCTGCTCTTGCTACGTGTAAGGATACAACCCCTGGACCGGATGGAATTCCATATGCAATGATTAAACATGTACCTTTTAATACAAAGTTATTTATTTTAAGCATTTTTAATAGAATATGGCATGATCATAGTTATCCAAGTGTTTGGGAACTAGCCATTATTTTAGCCTTTTTAAAACCCGGTAAGGACAAGTTTTTAGCAGCAAACTACCGACCTATTGCATTGACATCTTGTTTATGTAAAATCATGGAGAAGATGGTCATTTCAAGACTGATTTGGTACCTTGAAAAGAAGAATATTTTATCACCCATTCAATGTGGATTCAGGAAAATGCACTCAACGACTGATGTGCTGATACGACTTGAGTCCTCCATTTGTGAAGCCTTTGCTTCCAAGCAGCACCATGTGACAGTCTTTTTTGATCTTGAAAAGGCATATGATACCACATGGAGATACAGTATACTTGAAAGAATCCATGAGTGCGGATTGAGAGGAGAGCTACCACTATTCATCCAGTCATTTCTTTCACATAGAGTTTTCCAAGGAAGAAGGAGTTCCTCAGGGGAGTGTACTGAGTGTAACCCCTTTTGCACTAGCAATTAATGGGATATACTCAGTCATTCCCCGGGATGTTCTCACAACATTATTTGTGGATGATCTTTCCATATCATTACCTGGGGCCAGAATGGCAATGGTTGAGGGAAAAATCTAACTCTATTGATAAAATTATCCATTGGGCTGATATGAATGGATTTAAGTTCTCGACAAGTAAAACTACAGTTGTCCATTTCTGTCGTATACGGGGAGTACATCCAGACCCGTATATATACATCAAAGGTCAATGGATCCCATGTGCAAGTGAAGCTAAATTTTTAGGGTTTATATTTGATTGTAGTCTTACATGGGTTTCTCACTTGAAAGCATTAAAAGCTAAATGTGTTGAAGCTATGAATCTTTTAAAAGTATTGTCCCATACATCATGGGGGCAGACCGCAATACAATTTTAAAATTATACAAGGCCTTGATTTTTTCCGAAATTTGTTATGGATGCGAAATATACTCCTCAGCAACCCCAAGCTGGTTAAAAATATTAGATTCATTACATCATGCTAGCATTAGATTGTCCACAGGAGCCTTTAGAACTTCGCCTATCACAAATCTCCTTGTTGATGCTGGGGAATTGCCTCTAGACCTTTACCGAATGTCGTCTATTATTCGGTATTGGTTTAGATTGCAAAGACTCCCTAATTCTTCTGCCTTTCAGACTGCAAGCCTTGTAAGACACTCAACCTACTTTGAGCTGCACCTGAAATCTCCTCAACCTTTTGGGTTTCGGGTGAAACAATTATTAAACAATCTGGATTTAATTACTGTAGAATTAATGTGCTTCCATTCAAGGTACCATCAACGCCTCCATGGAAATTACCTGACATATCTTTTTGTAAATACTTTATTTGAGTTAGGAAGAATATGACTGACTTAGAATCCAGGTCTCTCTTTATGGAACATGTCGAAGAACATAGGGGATCGACTTTTATATATACTGATGGCTCCAAATCTGATGCTGGCGTTGGATTTGGAGTTCATAGTAATGATTTCAATTGTAGAGGTGCACTTCCTCTAACAGATTTCATATTTACTGCCGAACTGTATGGCATACTAACCGCTATTGAGAAAATTGGTTTGGAAAAGGAGGGTAATTTTACCATTTTTAGTGATGCAAGGAGTGTTCTTCAAGATTTAGAAGTTTTTGATTCTAGTAACCCTTTAGTTTTAAAGATTTTAGAATGGCTTTTTATTATTGGACGGAGAGGTATAACAGTTCAATTTTGTTGGGTTCCAGCATATGTAGGTGTGTCTGGGAATGAGAAGGCCGATTTACTGGCGAAGAATGCTGCATCCGAGTTGCTACCAAGGAGGCATCCCATTCCCTGTAATGATATCCTACCTTACATCAAGAAATAGTTTTGTAATAAATGGCAACAGCACTGGGATAGTCAAGATGGCAATAAAATGAGGGAAGTAACAAATACCATATCACCTTGGAGGTATAACATGATACCCCGAAAATGGGAGACGACTTTTTCGCCTCCGAATTGGTCACACTCGGTTGATATGAATTTCTGCTGAAGGGCCAACACCAACCGTATTGCGAGGACTGTTTAGTACCTTTAACAGTGAGGCATTTGTTGACCGAATGCCTTAATTTTACTAACTTAAGAAATAGATATCTGTTTGAGGCTCGAGTTGAGGATGGCAGGTTCATCCTTGCCAAGATTCTTGGACATGATGTGTCCTGCTATGCGAGTGGAATTTTTAGATTTATTTCAGAAGCAGGTCTTCTGAAAACTATTTAACTATTGTAATGACTTCTTAACTTTTATGGTTTTATTGAATTCTTTTTTATTTTTCATATATAATAAATGCTATGGCCGTCAATGACCTTAGATGTCAGGATGCCAGAAAACTTTCAATCAATCAGTCAATCAATCTCGGCGACAGAGATCATAAGCCAGGAGAAGGTCGCGAAGTGTGCCCTGCAGGCTACCTCGTGGCTTGACATCTGGCTGGGATCTCTTGGCATCCTGTTGCGATCCAAAGATTTGTCTAAGGAGAGCACCAGGAAGGCCCTGGAGGCCTTCCTCCTCTCGGGCACCCGCACCATTGAGTTTCTGGCCCACCAAGTCTCGAACTTGTGGGCCAACTCAATCCTGAAACGTCGTGATGCGGTGGCAGAGAGGTTCCACGCGAAGGTCCCAGCCGTCTAGGTCAGCAGGCTCAGACATTCTTCCCTTCTAGGGAAGAACCTGTTCGAGCCTAAAGACTTGGAACAGGCAGCCGAGAGGTGGAGGAAGTCCAACCAGGACTCCCTCCTTCATAGGGCTCTTACATTAAAGCCCTATAAACCTCCGGCACCTCAACAACCTTGCCCGTCCAAGACAACGAAACCGGCTGTGGCAGCGAAGGCAACGGTGTCGAAGCCCTTTCCTGTCAAAGACAAGAAAGGCAAAAGTCCTCCAGGGGAGGAAAGAATCCTAGAGGGAGCGTCCGAGGCCGCAAACGCTAAGATTGGCAGTCCCCCTGCATGTCCACCAGTGGGGGGATGCCTTCAAAGTTGCGCAGACAGATGGCAGCAACTCGGGGCCGATTCCTGGACGATTTCCGTAATCAGTCAGGGATATCGCGTCCCGTTCATAACATCTCTACCTCCCCTGACAGCGGATCCAGTGTCGTTGAGCTCCTTTGCCATGGGATCGGCAAGGGGCCAAGCCCTTGGGGCAGAAGTCCAGACCATGTTAAAGAAAGGCGCTCTCTATGAGGTCGTCGACGGCTCCCCAGGCTTCTTCAGTCGACTCTTTCTTGTAAAGAAGGCGTCTGGAGGCTGGAGACCAGTCATCGACCTCTCAGCCCTGAACAGGTTTGTCAGACAAACCCCGTTCAGCATGGAGACGGCGAACACGGTCAGACTTGCGGTGTGACCACAAGACTTCATGTGTACACTGGACCTGAAGGACGCGTACTTCCATATCCTAGTCCATCCGTCTTCAAGGAAGTACTTAAGATTCAGCCTAGACAACAAGATCTACCAGTTCAAGGTGCTGTGTTTCGGTCTCTCCACAGCACCTCAAGTATTCACCAGGGTGTTCACACTGATTTCTTCGTGGGCACACAGGATCGGCATCCGTCTCCTTCGCTATCTGGACGACTGGCTGATCTTGGACACCAATATCCACAAAGCCTTCCCATCAGACGACAGGATAGCAAGGCTGAGGGGGGTCGCAGTTCCATCCTCAGACGAGAAGAACTCCCAGCCCAATCGTTGTTACGTCTCCTCAGTCACTTTTCTTCTCTGGCCCGTCTAGATCCAAATGGTCGTCTCAGGATGAAATCCCTGCAATGGCGACTCAAGTCCCGGTGGAATCAAGGAAATGATTCCCCGGACATCTTGGTCCCAATGGGTCCTGCGGAATGGTTGGATCTTCAGTGGTGGTTGACAGAGGAAAACCTACGAAAGGGAGTGGATCTTCTCGTCCTCCCCCCGGATTTGATGCTGTTTTCGGACGCCTCAAAAAAAAGGGTTTGGGGGCCCACGTTCTGAACCACAGGACCTCAGGCCTATGGTCAAAAATAGAAAAGTGCCTCCACATAAATCTGCTAGAAATGAAGACTGTGTATCTGGCACTTCAGCAGTTCCACCAATATCTGGCGGGTCACTCCGTGGTGGTGATGAGCGACAACACCACAGTAGTGGCTTACATCAACAAGCAGGGAGGTACCTTTTCACAGCAGCTATCCCATCTTGCAGTAGAGATACTGAGGTGGAACGAAGTCCACTCGATTCCACTATCAGCTCGCTTCATTCCAGGCAAGAGGAATGTGCTCGCCGACAGTCTGAGCAGGGCATCTCCGATAGTGAGTACCGCGTGGTCTTTGGATTGTCTAGTAGCCAACAAAGTCCTGACTTTGTGGGGTTCCCTGACGGTGGATCTGTTCGCGACAGCCTTGAATTTCAAGCTCCCGCTGTACTGCTCTCCAGTCCCGGACCCCAAGGCACTCTGGCAAGATGCCTTTCAACAACGGTGGGACAACATCGACGTCTACGCCTTTCCCCAGTTCTGTCTGATGAGAAGGGTACTCAACAAGACCAGACAATCGGTCAATCTGTCAATGACCTTAATAGCTCTGCTATGGCATCATGCCGAGTGGTTCCCGGACCTTCTGCAGCTCCTGACGTAACTCCCGAGAGAACATCCTCCTCGACACGAGCTACTCAGACAACCACATGCCAACATCCTCCACAAACCCTTAGCATCGCTATGACTTCACGCCTAGAGACTATCCAGCGTCACCTCACAGAGAGAGGCTTTTCGCAACAAGTTGCGGAAAGGATGTCTCGACACCTGCGGAAGTCATCCGCAGGGGTCTACCAGGCAAAGTGGTTGGTGTTGTGGAAGGGGTCTCTCCACCCGATTGCTCATTTCCAGCAATAGCCGAGTTTCTTGTGTATTTGCGGGAAGAAATGCGCCTTTCAGTCTCTGCAGTGAAAGGCTATCGGTCAGCCTTAGGTCTTGCATTCAGGCTCAAAGGAATGGACATTTCCTCTTCGCTGGAACTTTATGTATTCATACGAAGTTATGAACTTCCTGGCCCGAGTCGGAAGTGAGACTTCCTCCATGGAACGTGGTTCGAGTCCTCAGGTCTCTTAAGAGACCTCTTTTCGAACCATTATGCCAGGCTTCTGATCGCCACCTGACTTGGAAGACGGTGTTCCTGCTTGCTCTGGCCTCGGCCAAACGAATCAGCGAACTTCATGGTCTCTCGTATGACATTGCCTATTAAAGGGGATGGGGGGAGGTAACGTTCAGATTCATCCCTGAGTTTGTAGCTAAGACTCAGAATCCAGGAGTGCCGGACCCCCGGTTTGACTCCTTCTGGATTTCGAGTCTCGGTTCTGTAACAGTTGACCCAGACCATCTCCTACTGTGCCCAGTAAGGAGTCTGAGGCTATATCTTAAGAGAACAGCTGCAATTCATCCTCTGGTGCAAGTATTGTTCGTGAGCACAGGAAGGACGAAGAGGAGGGTCACTAAGAATAAAATCTCAGCTTGGATTCGCAGGGTTATCTACCATTCCCTGAATTCTGACCCTCCTCCGTCACGTCGCCCTAGGGCACATGATGTCGGGCATTGCTACGTCCCAGGTATTCAAGAGAAATTACTCTGTGATGCAGGTTCTGCAAGCAGGGGTTTGGAAGTGTCAAACGACCTTCACAACCCACTACCTGCAAGACGTGACCCACAGGAGGCTCGATACGTTCTCTATCGGCCCTGTGGTGGCTGCACAACAGATGGTTTAAACCTCAGGCTCCTTAATGGACAAGTAGCAGAAGGTTGAGGGCATTGTTACCCGGTTTTAGTCTGCATGAATGAAAAGCTATGCCTGGCCCTTATTCTTTTCTTCATTCTCCCCTCTCTTGGGGAAAGCAGCATCCTGGGTTCTCTGCACAGCTGACCTCAAACCACTGCAGGTAAACCATGTTTCCTTGTGTTCCTATTATTAAGTTAATACTGTCACGTCCTCATACCCTTACGAGGTGGTATTGGGATCGTCCTAACCTAGATTTCCATCTAAAGGACTTCAGGTCAGCTTCCTAGGACGAGTCACACTTCACTTCTTCACACACTAGCTTACATAGGCTGCGGTCCTTGCAGAGCAAGGCACTTTGAGGTGCAGGGACTCATTATCTTGAGTTCTAATACACTCAGATACTGAGTCCCCGGGCAAAAGCCCAAGCCAGTATGGCTGGGACTTACCACCCTACCTAAGGGTTAAATCACCCTAATTAAATAGTGTGGCTTGTATTTCGGTTACGGAACAAATGACAAATTCGTAGATAATTTGTATTTTTCCTAACCATACAAACCTTAGCTATTTAATCAAACTTGGCTGCCAGCCCTGTCACCCAGGAAGTCCTACCTCTAAGCAAAGTGAGCTACTCACTGGTGTGTGAGCTAGCTACCCCTCCCCTACCCCAAGCTAGTTGCAAAGGGGTAGTAAACCCTCTTTAAAAATCTAATGGGTCATCATTTCAGCTACGCCGAAAGTAATAGCCCTAATTAAATAGCTAAGGTTTGTATGGTTAGGAAAAATACAAATTATCTACGAATTTGTCATATTTGTCATTTGTTCCTATGCAAATACAAACAATCGTCCTTTACATAGGAGAATGAAATTAGCGCAAGTTGGTGCACAGCTATAAAAATTTTTAACAAGGTGTCAACAACCGGATTGATAACCGTTCTGGTTTTATCAGTGGTAGCAGGGCGAAGCACTTCCCTACCCACCCGCTCATACCTTTTCCACTTTGATCTTAGCAGTTGTTGAAGACAGTCTCTCCTTCCACATTCGCTGGGTTTAGCAAATGGAACTTATACACTTAATTTTATTCCCGTTGATGCATTAGTGTCTGAGAGATGTCATCCTTGAGTTGGAGACTTGATTAACATCATGGCTTTATTAACTCTTTATGTTGGCTAAAGGTGAACAACTGTCAGCCCAGTGGCTCACCTTTATCTCCTTGGAGGTAGATTTCCCTGTAGTCGTAGGAATAGAGAACCCCTGTAAGAACAATGGTTTTCTGACTGTGTTAGCTGATCAGCCAGCAGACACACGCAAACAACATTCATCCTAGCGAGTGCTGTTGATTCAAAATGTTTAGCCTTGCTTATTGGAAGCTGCTTTTTTGCGATACAATTGCCTGATTTGGTCAGCGATCAAATCACAAGGTTCGCTATATAAGCTATCTTTCGGTGCCCTAAGTGCGCTCAAGTGGAAGACAGCTCCTTACTTGAGAAATATGCTTGCCTTTTTCTCCCCTGAACCCACCGACACTTTGGGGTTTATCTACCCAGACTGCTGGAAGCTAGCCCCTTACTTGAGAGATACACTTGCCTTTTTCTCCCTCTGAGCCCGCTGACCCTTCAGGGTTTGTCTGACCAGGCTAGTGGAAGCAAGTCCCTTACTTGAGAGATGCGCATGCCTTTTTCTCCCTCTGCGCCTGCCGAAGCTTTGAGCTTCATCCATCCAAGCTGCTATGAAGCGTCCTGACGTTTCCGACCTGAGGGCACTTTAGCTCCTACGAATTCGTATGAGATCTTGGCAACTGTCTCAGTGGCTGATGGCACCAAAGGAGAAAGCTGTTCTTTCACCTGAGAGTTTGGCTTAATGCAAGCAACCTCTCAACACCTCATGAGCCTCACAAGGAGATGCAAGCTCATAGCAAACCTGGATTGTGGCGCCAAAGGTTTGCTTGAAAAAGGTGATCTCTCAACTCTTCACTTCCCAGTTGCACATAATACAATCCAAGCTTATAATAACCCTGGATTGTGGCAATCCAGGCTCATGATACATTTTAAAATCGCAGCATGAGCCTGAATTATGCAGCTGTAACTGTTCATGCTCTTCTGAGTAGGGTAGAGCTCTCGAGCCAGGCTTGCACACTTGTGGCAGATCACTGTCCTGTGTGGACTCGCAATTCTGTCCTGTTTCATGCTCTCAGCATTCACTTAAGGTGATTTCATTGTGTTGCTCAAAGATGAAGGTGGTGTCTTGGTTCACCCAAGCTCTTGCTCTGTCTTGAATGCCCAGCTAAAAATCTAAGCATTCATGGGTAGATTGTCTTATCAAGAAACCTTTGTGCCTGCGACAACCAATTGCTTGCAAGTATGCCTATTCTATTCAGCGTCCCCTCTGATGGTCCAGCGTTTGTTGTAGTAGAGGAGCTCGAGAGTTTCAATGATGGGCTGAGCAATGGCAAGGGGGTGATTTATCATCCAGTCTGGTTCAACCATACCGTTAAGTCCAGTTCTGGGAGACCAGACTAAGACTGTATCCCAATAAGCCGCCGCCTTTATTTCAGTTTTTCTCTTCTTGCTCTATCAGAATTTTGTTGACGACCCCTATTAGAACATTGACCAGGTTTTATATATGCTTCAAATTTAGATGCCATCACCCTCTTGTCACCTCTTGTCAGACCCTATTTGGTCCAGACTTAGTCTGTTAAGTCAGGCTCCAGTGATCCGGTTTTATTACAAGTAATAGGTGATGCCAGGCATTGGAGTCATCAGTGAGAGGGTACCTTCTCCCACTGACCAGCGTACGCTCCTCTAAAGAGCGGCAGCCTCTCTCTGATAGAGGACTGGTCCCTGCTGAAACCTTTCTTATGTTGAGCCACAAGGGATAGGAGGACTGACATCTGATTAAAGGTGGATAACTCAGCTTGCTGCTGCTTTACAAACCAACCCCTCTGATGATGACCTTGCAACTGAAAATGACCATTCTAATGATGTTTAAAAACCAAGTAATTGGGATAACATAAGGAACCTTGTGAATCCTTTACGTCGCTCAAATTCCAATAGAGACTGATTACAACGTGCTGTATAAAGCATGTCAATGTTATGGTAGCATAAAAAACAATGAAATGAGGCTTGAAAATGACAAATGGGATTCATGGACATCCTTTGAATCATGATAAAGCATTTAATGCAATCGGTAACATTATGAATATCAAAATCAGTGATATGACAGATTCAGAGATAATTTGTATTTTTCCTAACCATACAAACCTTAGCTATTTACATGGGGTTTTACTTTCGGCGTAGCTGAAATGACGAGCCATAAGAATTTTAGCGAGGGTTAACTACCCCCGCGCTAGTTAGCAAGGGGTAGGGGGAGTGGTAGCTAGCTACCCCTCCCCCCCCTCACACGCCGGTGAACTGCTTCACTTGACTTAGAGGTAGGACTTGCCTTGGGGGACAGGGCTGGCGGGCAAATATGTGTAAATAGCTAAGGTTTGTATGGTTAGGAAAAATACAAATTATCTCCGAATTTGTCATTTGTTCCGTAACCGAAATACAAACCACGCTATTTACATGGGGTGACTTACCCTTTAGGTAGGGAGGAAAGTGCCGGCCTTACTGGCTTTGGCTTTTACCTGGGGACTCGGAAACAGAGTGAGTAGCACTTCGAGAAAAAGACTCCCTGCACCTCGCAAGTTCCTTGCTTCGCATGGAACGTGCGGCCTACATAAGCTTGTATGTGGAGGGCTGAAGTGTGACTCGTCCTAGGAAGTAGACCTGAAGTCCTTTAGATGGAATTCTAGGCTAGGACATTCCCAGTACCACCTCGTCAGGGTATGGGGGATGCGACAGTATTATCTTAATACTAGGAACACAAGGGAGCATGATTTACCTGCAGAGGTTCGAGGTCAGCTATGCAGAGAACCCAGGATGCTGCTTTCCCCAAGAGAGGGGAGGATGAAGAAAGAAGTAAGGGCCAGACATACTCTTTCGTTCACGCAGACTAAAACTGGGTAACAATGCCCTCAACCTTCTGCTACCTGTCCATTGAGGAGCCTGAGGTTAGACCAGCTTTTGTGCAGCCACCACAGGGCCGATCAAGAATGTATCAAGGCTCCTGTGGGTCATTTCTTGCAGGTAGTAGGCTGTGAAGGTTGTTTGACACTTCCAGACCCCAGCTTGTAGCACCTGCGTCACCGAGAAGTTTCTCTTAAAAGCCAGAGAGGTAGCGATGCCTCTGACATCGTGTGCTTTGGGACGACGTGACGGAGGAGGGTCTGGATTCAAGGCGTGGTGAATGACCCTTCAGATCCAGGCAGAGATAGTGTTCTTGGTGACCCTCCTCTTCGTCCTTCCCGTGCTCACAAACAGGGCTTGCACGCGAGGACAGACTGCAGCCGTTCTCTTCAGATAACGCCTCAGACTTCTCACTGGGCATAGTAACAGATGGTCTGGGTCACTTGTTACAGAACGGAGACTCGAGACCCTGAAGGAGTCGAACTGTGGGTCCGGGACTCCAGGGTTCCGAGTCTTAGCTACAAACTCGGACGAACCCGAACGTTACTTCCCCCCATCCCCTTGAATGGGCGACGTCGTATGAGAGACCATGAAGTTCACAGACCCGCTTGGCTGACGCCAAAGCGAGCAGGAACGCTGTCTTCCAAGTCAGGTGTCGATCGGAGGCCTGGCGTAATGGTTCGTAGGGAGGTCTCTTAAGAGCCCTGAGGATTCGAACCACGTTCCAAGGAGGAGGTCTCACTTCCGACCGTGAGCAGACAGAATGCCTAGTGACATAATGCCTAAGGACAGAATGCTTAAGGACAAAATGCCTAATCATTCAACACGGACAAAATGCCTAACAGACATAATGCCTAATGGACAAAACATCTAAAAAGGGACACACACAAAAAAAAAAAGAGAACTGCTATGCATTTCAGTCAAAATATAGTGTGTTTTTCGTAAATATCTCCCATACTAATTACTTGATCAGAATGGTACTTTGACACAGCATTCTATAGACCTCCCCCAAATTTTTTACACTTTAATCGACCGGAAAATCTCATTAATTAAGGCATTTACTCTTGTCATCATAAAGCCCAAGTCACGTGAATCGGGTAAGTAGGTGAAGCAATTCGAATGCGTACACTCCCCGTCCCTCCCCTTTCCTTTCCTCCCTCTGTCTAGACCCTCTTATCCTTCCAGTAACCCCCTCTCCTAGTCTCTCCGGTGTTGCTTACTCTACCTTTTCTGTAACCTTTTATATTTTTTATTAACTGATAGAATTGATATGTTGGGTTCTTGTTATAATTCTTATTGAAACACACTTGTTAAAAGTATGGTGCCATTCTTCTAGAGATTTCGTAGTTTTACGGAAAATTTGATTCTATTCTATGATACACATTCCACATTTGAACTTCGTCAATTTCTCTGAACTATTCCGAGCCATGTAATTTTAAAATATTCAAAGAATTCACTTAGAATATCTTCAGTTTAGTGGTCCATTGAAGTAAAAATGTTTGTGAAAAAGATCAGCCACATCCTCTGGAGGACCAAACCTAAGGCTTGTATTTGTTTGATTATGAAAGCATTGTAATTATTTGTGTACCAGCGCTGAAGAACAAGATTTTGTATTTTGCGCCAATGACATTTGACTGAAATGAAAGAAACAGTCATTAATTGAGGTATTTGGAAAACATTTCTTTAAACTTTTTATTGATGCTTGTTCATAATCAAGAGTTACAGACTCTGAGAAAAGCCTCTGCTCTTTGAGGAACTTGAATATTGTATCATAAGTTTTTTCATCTTTACTAGATGTAACACAGTATACTAATGGTAATGTTTTACTTTGAGAAACAACACAATGCAACGTATACAGTTGTTTTCCGATTGGTACACAGTTAAAAGTGCTATCACCTAACCACTTGTTCTTATTTTTCAAGATTTCCAAATTCTTTCTAGTTGTGTAAATATGCACACTTTCTGATTCATACCATAAAAAAATGTTCACCTCTTGTAGTTATCGATAAATCTTCATTGGCACTTTCACGCACTCTTATACATCTTACACTGCGTGCAAGGGAATCTTCCACTGGAAAAGCACTGGATATGCTTAATGACACATCTTGTGTAGTGATTAATTACCGAAGATGTAGCTTCATCAGATTTATGAATGCGGTCTTTCATATTTTCCATGCGAATGATTGTTTTTTAAATTATTACAAGTGATTATACTGGCACTACACAAAGCACGTTTTTCACACTTCCAATATGCACGTCTTTCTTTTCTCCTGTTAACGGTGTATGCCTTTCCTTCAAATATTCGTTTTTTCCTACTTTGTTACTAGTGATGATTTCCATTTCGGACTGAAGGGTTTCTTACAAAAATTTAATGATTGATAAAGAAATTTGTTTGAGTAAAAGTGTAATTTTTTTTGCCTTTCAAAGTGCAAAAAGAAAAGTAAAATGAACAACAGCTTGTTGGGTAGTTATATGGGTTTTAACTGTAAGATCTTTACTAATCTCAAATGATTTATTTAAAAATGCTAAATAAGATCATTTTGTCTGGAAGGCATTTTGCCCATTAGGCATTTTGTATATTATGCATTTTGTCCATTTGGCATTATGTCTGTTAGGCAATTTGTCCGTGTTGAGGAATTAGGCATTTTGTCCTTAGGCATTCTGTCCTACTACCCTTCCGACTGAGGGCAGGTAAGTTCGTAGCTTCGTATGAGTAAAGAAAGTTCCAGCGAGGAAGAAATGTCTATTCCTTTTAGCCTGAAGGCTAAGCTTAAGGCTGAACGATAGCCTTTCACCGCCGAGAGCGAAAGGCGCATTTCCTCCCGCAAATATACAAGAAACTCCGCTATTGCTGGAATAGTGGCATCGAGGGGAGAGATACCCCTCCCACGACACCAACCACAGAAGACTCTCCACTTCGCCTGGTAGACCCCTGCGGATGACTTCCGCAGGTGTCGAGACATCCTGTCCGCAACTTGTTGCGAAAAGCCTCTCTCAACGAGGAGACGCTGGATAGTCTCAAGGCGTGAAGCCGAAGCAAAGCTATGGCCTTGTGGTAGATGTTGCAGTGTGGTTGCTTGAGTAACTCGTGTCGTGGGGGTAGTTCTCTCGTGAGTTCCGTCAGGAGCTGCAGAAGGTCCGGGAACCACTCTGCGTGATGCCATAGCAGAGCTATTAAGGTCATTGACAGATTGACCGATTGTCTGGTCTTGTTGAGCACCCTTCTCATCAGACAGAACGGGGGAAAGGCGTAGATGTCGATGTTGTCCCACCGTTGTTGGAAGGCATCTTGCCAGAGTGCCTTGGGGTCCGGGACTGGGGAGCAGTACAGCGGCAGTTTGAAATTCAAAGCTTTCGCGAACAGGTCCACTGTCGGGGAACCCCACAAAGTCAGGACTTTGTTGGCTACTTGAGGATCCAAAGACCACTCGGTACTCACTATCTACGAAGCCCTGCTCAGACTGTCGGCGAGCACATTCCTTTTGCCCGGAATGAACACTGATAGTGAAATCGAGTGGACTTCAGTCCGCCTCAGTATCTCTACTGCAAGATGGGATAGCTGTTGTGAAAAGGTACCTCCCTGCTTGTTGATATAAGCCACTACAGTGGTGTTGTCGCTCATCACCACCACGGACTGGCCCGCCAGGACCTGTTGGAATGGTTGAAGGGCTAGGTAGACTGCATTCATTTCTAGCAGGTTGATGTGGAGGCACTTTTCTGATTCTGACCATAGGTCTGAGATCCTCTGGTGCAG
The DNA here is from genome assembly GCF_036898095.1 of Palaemon carinicauda. Classification (NCBI taxonomy): domain Eukaryota; kingdom Metazoa; phylum Arthropoda; class Malacostraca; order Decapoda; family Palaemonidae; genus Palaemon; species Palaemon carinicauda. The sequence goes on along the minus strand of NC_090740.1, from coordinate 130,118,961 downwards.
AACGTGGGCCCCCACCCTTCTTTTGACGCATCCGAGAACAGCATCAAATCCGGGGGGAGGACGAGAAGATCCACTCCCTTTCGTAGGTTTTCGTCGATCAGCCACCACTGTAGGTCCGTCCGTTCCGCGGGTCCCATGGGGACCAGAGTGTCCGGGGAATCGTTGCCTTGATTCCACCGGGACTTGAGTCGCCACTGGAGGGATCTCATCCCGAGGCAGCCGTTTGGAACTAGACGGGCCAGGGAGGCTATGTGACCAAGGAGACGTAACCAAGATTGGGCCGGAAGGGCTTCCCGTCCGAGGAAAGGTCTTGCGACCCCCCTCAGCCTTGCTATCCTGTCATCTGATGGAAGGGCTTTGTGGAGATTGGTGTCTAATATCATGCCTACATATACCAGTCGTTGAGTTGGAAGCAGAGAAGACTTCTCGAGGTTTACCATGATCCCTAGATCTTGGCAAAGCCCCAGAAGCTTGTCTCAGTGTCGAAGAAGGGTCGACTCCGAGTCTGCCAGGTTCAGCCAGTCGTCCAGATAGCGGAGGAGACGGATGCCGCTCCTGTGTGCCCACAAAGAAATCAGTGTGAACACTCTGGTGAACACCTGAGGTGCTGTGGAGAAACTGAAACACAGCACCTTGAACTGGTAGGTCTTGTTGTCTAGGCTGAATCTCAAGTACTTCGTGGAAGACGGATGGTCTGGGATCTGGAAGTACGTGTCTTTTAAATCCAGAGTGCACATGAAGTCTTGCGGTCTCACTGCAAGTCTGACCGTGTCCGCTGTCTCCACACTGAACGGAGTTTGCTTGACAAACTTGTTCAGAGCTGAGAAGTCGATGACAGGTCTCCAGCCTCTAGACCCCTTCTTTACAAGAAAGAGTCAACTGAAGAAGCCTGGGGAGCTGTCGACGACCTCCTGGAGAGCATCCTTCTTGAGCATGGTCTCAACTTCTGCCCGAAGTGCTACCCCCTTTACCGATCCCATGGCATAGGAGCTCAACGACACTGGATTCGCTGTCAGGGGAGGAAGAGATGTTATGAACGGGACGCGATATCCTTGGTTGATCACAGAGATAGTCCAGGAATCGGCCCCGAGTTGCTGCCACCTGTTCGTGCAACTTTGAAGGCATCCCCCCACTGGTGGACATGCAGGGGGATTGCCAATCCTAGCATTTCCGGCCTCGGCCGCTCCCCCTAGGATTCTTACCTCCCCTGGAGGACTTACCGCCTTTCTTGTCCTTGACAGGAAAGGGCTGCTGTTTAGTCACCTTGGCCTTCGCTGCCGGAGCCTGTCTCGGTGTCTTAGACTGATGAGGCTGCTGAGGTTGTTGTTGAGGAGCTGGAGGTTTGTAGGGCCGAGATGTGAGGGCCCTTTGGAGGAGCAAATCCTGATTCGACTTCCTCCACCTCAGCTGTCAGTTCTACATCCTTGGGCTCGAACAAACTCTCTCCAAGGATGGAGGAGTGTCTGAGCCTGCTGACATCCACGGCTTGGACCCTCAAGTGGAACCTCTCGGTCACGGCATCCCGACATTTTAGGATCGAGTTAGCCCACAAGTTCGAAACTTGGTGAGCTAAAAACTCGATCGAGCGCATGCCCGAGAGGAGGAAAGTCTCAAGGGCCTTCCTGGTGCTCTCCTTTGACAAGTCCTCGGATCGCAACAGGATGCCCAGAGACTCCAGCCAGATGTCCAGCCATGAAGTGGCTGCATGGCACACTTCGCAACCTTCTCCTGGCTTAGGATCTCCATAGCCGAGAATGTCACCTGCCGGGTGGAGAGTTTCTCGAAAGAAATCCTCCTAGAGAGCTCTTCCACGGAGTGGTGGAGGGGAAGAGCTAAACCGGACTCCCCCATGATCTCGAAGTACCTTCTCTGCTGTACGCGAGGAGGTGGGAGGAGTTTGTTCCCGGCAGAGGAACGGCTGGAGGAGACGAGTTCGGCGAGCTGGCCCTCAACCTTGTCTCTGGCACCTTTAACTCCCTGGGACCATGGCAGAGCCACGCTGGCCTTTGGGAGCTTCTGGGTACCATAGACCTGGTCCAGGACCTTGCCCTTGCCTTCGTGAGGAGCATTCTCGGAGTCCTTGAATCCATTGAGTTGCCTCATCAAACTCAGGACCTGCCAGAAGGCATGCTCCGACTCGTGCTGTTCTCCTCCTTGCGGGCTGGCAGTGAGGTTTCCTGTCCCCAGTAGCTCTACCTGGGGAGAAACGTGGACGTGCTCCTGGGGTCTCGGTAGCTCTGGTCGAATCCGGGTGGAAGACTTATAAATAGCGGAGGGTTTGTATCTACGTCGGAATAGATAAAAAATTTGTAAGTAATTTATATTTTTCCTAGTATACAAACCAGGAGCTATTTATACAAATTGGCCCGCCACCCTGCCCCCCGAAAAGTCCTGCCATAAAGAAAAGTGGTTACTCAGCCGAGAGGTGTGAGTGAGCGGGGTAGCCAGTCTACTCCACCCCCAACCTGCTAACTAGCGGATGGGGTAGTTATCCCTCACTAAAATTATCATGGCTCTTTTTTCAGCTGCGCCGAAAGTATACCCTATAAATAGCTCCGGGTTTTTATACTAGGAAAAATTCAAATTACTTACAAATTTGTTATATTACTGCCAGTAGTTCTATTATTATTATTATTATTATTATTAAATGCTAAGCTACAACCCTAGTTGGAAAAGCACAATGCTATAAGCCCAGGGGCCCCAACAGGGAAAATAGCTCAGTGAGGAAAGGAAACAATGAAAAATAAAATATTTTAAGATTAGTAACAACTTTAAAATGAATATTTCCTAAATAAACAATAAAAACTTCAACAAAACAAGAGAAAGAGAAACTAGATAGAACAGTGTGCCTGAGTGTACCCTCAAGCAAGAGAACTCTAACCCAAGACAGTGGAAGACCATGGTACAGAGGCTATGGCACTACCCAAGACAAGAGAACAATGGTTTGATTTTGGAGTGTCCTTCTCCTAGAAGAGCTGCTTACCATAGCTAAAGAGTCTATTCTACCCTTACCAAGAGGAAAATGGCCACTGAATAATTACATAGCAGTAGTTAACCCCTTGGGTAAGGAAGAATTGTTTGGTAATCTCAGTGTTGTCAGGTGTATGAGGACAGAGGAGAAAATCTGTAAAGAATAGGCCAGACTATTCAGTGTATGTGTAGGCAAAGGGAAAGAACCGTAACTAGAGAGAAGGATCCAATGAAGTACTGTCTGGCCAGTCAAAGGATCCCATAACTCTCTAGCGGTAGTATCTCAACGGGCGGCTGGTGCCCTGGCCAACCTACTACCTACTATAAGGAAATACACCATATAATGATAAAATGCTGTTGACAAGGAATACACCATCAACATCTCCACAACCTTATTCTCTCTATTTGGAATATGGAAGAAGTCCCCCATGAGTGGCTTGTCTCAGACATTGTTAGGGAAAATACAAATTATGAAATTTACTGTTTTGTCCTTCCATTGACATACCATGTCAAGCAACTTTTAACTTATGGTCTCATCATTCATTTTGTATATGAATAACAATCTGGTTGTTTTGAGTAAAAAACTTGAGGCTCTTGGCGAGAACCTATGTTTTTTGGCAAATAATTTCAGCTATTGAAATTAAACGATTTACAACCATACTTTTATTCCTCAAACCGTCTAGTCATTTTACTGTTTTCAAGTTCAGATGACAGCTCTGTTGTTTCATGTTTCTGATCTTGAGTTTATTTTCTTTTATCTAATTGTTTTTGTTATTATTGTGTTGGAAAATGTAAACAGGTTATGAAAATCAGAATAGGAAGGCATGGAAGAAGAGTGAAAAGGTAAAATGGAAGAAATGTAGAAAATGACTTGCAGAAAAGTGTTTGTTCCATACAATAAAATTTCATAAAGATTTGTGAGGTTTTGAATGTATCTGTTTTACATGGTTTTTTGTGGCTCAAAGTATGTTTAGTTTAGAATGAAAGCCTTACTTTTTTTTACAGATTAAAGATGCAATTCTGTCCACAACAAATTTACTATTTTTGTATATTTGCACAGTAAGACTGTTTATAAATGTCTAGGAGGGATGTATTGTAGATGTCACATGATATTTTATAGTGCCTTTGGCCACCAGCTGTAGTGCTTTCTGTCGCATCATCATTTTGGGTACTAATTAATAAGCTGTTTCAACATGGCATGATGGGTTGTTAAAACAGGCTCGTGATGGCCAGAAATAAAACTGAGTGGTCTGCTTAGGCTATTAACTTATGATGATAATAGTAATAACAATGAAATAATAATAGTAATAATAACTTTGATGATTTAAGTAATTTTGTGGGCATTTCACTAGGGTAAATACATTTTGTTATTCATATAAATTGTATACAGGTACTTAAGGTTTCTAGAAAATGATATATTCCTAATGAAAGGGTGTAATGATAACAAACTATACCCATACTAAATCATGACTTCATTTCAGGTTATTGGTGGTGCATCAAGTGGAATAGTGAACCAGAGAAAAGAAATTTTACTGTAAAGGAAATCAGACCCCAAGCTTCTTTGTGGAAATCATCTGCACTTGAAGATTAAAAATTTTCATTCAAGATTGATATTAATGTACAGCTGACATGGAGTTGAAATGTTGAAAAGACTGAACAGTATTTTGTGCAATTCCAAAGGTTTTGGAAAAGATTTACGCTTCAGTATGAAAATTATGTCAGACAATTTATCCGGTTCCGATTAGGTTTTTGGTTTCTAGGATTTTAATGATTTTTTTTAATACAGGTGTATTGAATATGTGAAATTTTTTATGATCAGCAATTTTCATGTAATTAACATTTTATTTCTAATGGATTTTTCATCGATTATTGTAGTCATTCCATGTTGAATTATTTATTTTATTTCATCACAAATATTTTGGCACAGCTCTTTAAAAGTTAAGTTGGTAATAATTCTATTAAGAGCAAAAACAAAAAAGAAAAACAAAAAGAAAAATTTCTTGATATACTCAAAACTAGATTTAACAGTACATAAGTGTTATTCTGTAATATTCTTTTCCATCATTTGTGATTTATACCATTTTATTTAGTCATATTTTTACTTTTACACATCATGTTTCTTTTTTTTTAAAGCCTGTGGTGTTACCTGCCACCATTTTGTTATGAGATCACAGTCTTAATTTTTTTGTCTTGCTTTGTGGCTTGTAGACGTGCTCATGTTAGGTGATTGGCATCGGTTTTATGCTTAATATTTGAGTACCATTTTTTTTTGCCCCTTTTATTTTGTGGTTCTCATGTTGGTAACTGTGTCTGCAGTATAGTATTAGTAACTCGTCTTTTTTTAAGGCATAAGTCTCAAGAGAGTGTTATTTTGCTGACAGAGTCTTCTCGACCACCTTTACCCGCTGGAGAAGCTTGTTCCTCATGCTGGTGTCTCCGCCAGAAATAATTTTAAGGGTCTTTGAAGACTCATTGGTCGGCCTCCAGGGATATCCCATCCCTTCCTGTGCCAGTGGTACAAGAGGCTTGGAACAATCTTACCTGGTGGCTGAATGAAAATATCCTCACACTCTCCGTCTCCAGATCTGCAACTGTGCTCAGATGCATTGAAAGAGGGACGGGGTACACACTATAATGACTTGGTCATCTCAGGGGGTCTAGTCAGAAGAAGCAGCATCTCCTCATTATGATCAAGGAGTAGATGTTTTTTTTCTTTTGACCATACCCCGGAAAAAACCAGGTCATTCAGGCGTACACCCCACCCCATTTTCAATGCATCAGGGGACTTAAATCTAGAAAGGAATATGTTCCCACTCCGACTCTGCAGGCTGGAGAAGCGGATGCACATTGCAATGGCATTCTACGCTGTAGAGTTGTCAGCCAAATTCATTCTGGGCAAGAGGAATGAACTAGCTGACACACTTTTTTGATAGGGAAGGTTGCAAGGACAGATTGCTCCATACATCCCTGCATAGCAAAGGCTTCTGGTTCATGGGGTTCTCTGGGGATTGACCTGTGTCCCACATGGCTAAAGAGGAAACTCCCTGTGTTTTCTCCCCTTGTCCAGACCCATGGATTGTGTTCAAAGTCACTTGGCAACTACATAGGATCACATAGATTTTTATGTAAAATCAGAGGTTAGGCTCCACCCTTGCCTTCAAGAGGAATCTTGCAGTTGCCTAGGTGTTGAATGTTTGGGTATGAATGCACTAGATGAATTTCATAGCCTTTAATCTGCGCTAGTTCCCACAAGTTCCTTGATGCCTTTGCACTTGGTCCTGTGGTTGCTGCTCAAATAGTTGTGTAGCAAGCCCAGCTCATGTGGGACAGTAAGCTTCTTGTCTATGGTAACTTTATCTGGATTAAAAGCAGAATTACTGGCTCTTCTCCACCATTCCTTCTGGCCCTCTCTTAAGGATGAGGCAGTCAAAATGTTTCTCGCTAGATCTGACGATACTGGTAAGCTATACTTCTGAGCTCCATTCTCTAGAGAAGTTCTCTCCCATCCTCACTTAGATGAGGGGAAGAGTGGGGGAATATATACTTCTACTTCTCTTCCATACAGGACCAGGTTGATTAACATTTCCAGGGAGGAAAAAGAACCAACCAGATTGGTTCTAGGGGGACGTTTGACCCACCAATCAGTTAGTCGCCTTACTAAAAGGATGAAAAATTTGTACTGTATTTGCTTTTGTACAAATAACTTTTTTTTTAGAGAGATTCTCTTAGCCATGCAAACTCGAGTTTAAGACTTCTTTTTCAAATTAAACTTCATACCTTGACTGCCTCAGTCTTGAGTCGAAAGGTTGTAAATAAAGAGCTTTTAACAGGTGGGTGTCAGGGCTCCTTGCCCTTGCTCATGACCTATCATTAAAACTACCCCATAATCTATTTCAACAATCATTCCAACTCGCACTGAAAACATATACTGTACCCTTCTTAAAAGACTCAGGTTTGTATAGCTAGGAAAAATACAAATTACTGTTAAGGTTTTGGTTCTTCTTGTTTTATGCTTTCTACTTCAGCTGATCCTCAAATTTCTTTAAAGGATTTATCACATTCCAGGTTTTCTTGTTTTTTTTTTTTGTTCTTCCTGCAGGAAAGTCTTCATTATGAAGAGGTCTCTATTCTTTAGCAGGTAGCAACCCAAATGACACTTTCAACCAATCTTTTGCTCTAGGGTGGACAGCATGACAGCCCTAGTGTATATCAAGAGACAAAGAGGGACAACATTGAAAATTTGTTTTTATTAGTCAAAAGTCAGGAATATCACCTTATTACCCCAGTTTATTCCAGGAAAGAAAAATGTTAATGTATATCTGCTAAGCTGTATGTGTCAACATTTACGGAAAGTTAGGTGAAACCGTACATAGTTAAGTTTGCCACCTCTGATGTTAAGTTTTAAAACTATGTAGAGAGTTTTTGTTCTTTGGTTCAAGATCCTATGTCATGAACTTCAGACACCATAGTTTAGGGGTAGTACAACAATTCTGTGCCTTCTTTTTTGCTAATATACAGAAGCATTAAGTGAATTATGGTTGTCTACCAATGCAGGAATTATTTTGATAGCTCTGTATTGGTTTCATAGGGTATTATTCAGTTCTTTGATCACTTCCATTGGACGTTACAGTCTTATTGGTATGCAGCATCAATTTTCTTAGTCACATTTTCATTCTTTGACCAAATCCTGGCGTTATCATCTCAGAAGAAAGATTTTCTAGGCGCTCTAAATTGTCAATCATTGCAACTAGAACACAATCTATAAGATGCTTTGTACAATTACCAATGAGGTACTTCTTTACATTGGTGCAAGTCTAGGAAAATATTAGCCACAAGCACATATTTGGTTAAAATGATTAAATTCTTTTTGTTTATGAGACATAATAGTGAGCTTTCAATTGATACAAGGGCTTTGGAGGTATACTCAGCCCTTTTACTAAACATAATGGTTTGAAACTGTCTTCCTGTTTTGGAATCAGAGGGTTTATGGGTATTAGATATTTTGTTATCGAGACATCTCGGTACAACCCATCTGTGAAAGTCGGGATGTGGAATTAAAGTTCTTGAAAGGTCAAAAATATGAAGCTAGTAGTAATCTCTCTCGTTCATTTATTGATCTGAGTAAGAAAATATGCGAGTTGCAAGCTTTTGCCAAATCGCATTAGGTTTTCATTCGATGGTGCAGCGTTTTCCGTGTTACCAGAGTTTACTGGTAATAATTATTGTAAGGATGAGAAACTTTAAAGTATGTTGTGATACTTTCTTTACAAAATTTAGTAGCTGAGAATTCAGTAGCTAGATCTTGTGCTTCACAAGTTTACTGGAAATGTATTTGAAGAAAAGCTGCTCCTTTGGTGACAAAAGTTGAATATGGTTTGGGTAGTTAGATGTTTATAAAACTTATGTCAAAAATTCTTTTTCATGCTTGTCTTGTACAGTCAAAGAAATAAGGGTGAATTAAGTATACCCAATATAAGAGGGTCGACCACCTAACTTAATTTTACAAAGAATTTTTCTAAGGAGAGAGTTTTCTTAGCAAAGCTAGCTTTATAATTCAGTCTTTGTTATTTTATAATTGTTTTGATTGCTCAACTTTGTGTTCCATTATTCTTTTTTATCTTGAATCTGCTGTTGTTTTCAAAGTCTTTGGATTATGTAAAGTACATTCACAGGCTGCATTCTTTACTTGTATTTGATCATTGATAAGGTTTTTATCAACATATAGCTTGCGAACACAGATTATAGCATTTAAATTCTATATGTTGACTTAGCTGTGAATGGCCTTTTCTGTTCAGTAAACAGAGAAGACTAAGGTTTTCACTTTCCATATTGTATCATGGACTTGCAGATGTAGGCTTTTCAAAAGAAAGTTACAGGGTGAAAATAATTTGCCATGTAAAGTTTTTTCTTAGTTTATTTTCACTTACTTAGTGCTGTACTATTATTGTTCCATCCAGGGTTATGTAGTTGTCAGTAATGCTAGACCTAGGTAAGGTTCATTGACATGATATAACATTTTAATACAAAATGAATTATTTCAATACTTGTGACTAACACAATTTTTCTCACTGGGTATTAAATATTTTGACTCAAAGACTTTGGTGTTTGTAGTAGAATAACTTGGCATTCGTGTGGGCAGCTCATGTCCTTCGTTCTATGGAGATATAGTATTGCGGTGATTGCAACAGATTAGCTGTGATTGTTTTCTATCTTAGATCATGGGGTTGAAAAGTCCAATGTTGTATATATAAACACTGTGAGTCTCACATCTAAAGCAATTACAGTATTGTTTTTTTTATTCACAAAACGGTGAGAAAAAATCTTGTTTTCTATCTTTGATCATGGGGTTGAAAAGTCCAATGTTATATATATAAGCACTGAGAGTCTCACATCTAAAGCAATCATTGTTTTTGATTCACAAAACGGTGAGAAAAAAATCTGATGTAGAGCTTTTAAAATTTTTCAGTTATTTTTCAAAAGGTAAAATGAATGGGCAATAAAGAGCCTTCCTTTGTAATCGGAAAATACTGTTAAAGAATTTTGTATTTGACTAGATTTTAAGGTCAATAAATGATTTTTTGTGTTTGATTCTCTTTCCCATTACAAGCAAACCTGTTAGTTGTATCATCTTTTTTTTTAATAGTGTATTGTCAGGAGAGACAGGTTCTGAATCTCATTATGATCAATTTATATTTTAAATTTGGGATTATTATGTTTATGTTTTCATGTTGCTTTCTTTATTTTTTTTTTTTTAGGTTTTATTCAAATTGAAAGGGTATTACAGTATCATATAATGAAGTGTCTTCCAAGAGTGTGAGGTGTCCCTCAATGTCAAAATGGTTCACTGTTCTGTTATCACTTGTGTTGATATTTATGTTGAAATGTATTCTGTATCGTAAATTTAATCATTGCCATCATTCTCTTCATATATTAATAACTATTTGTTCCTAATTGCCAACAAGGAAAGCCTTTTTCGTACAATATATTCCTGTTCTGACCTTGCTAGGCTTTATCATCTGCACAGTCAGGTGGTACATACATACATACATATACCAAGGCACTTCCCCCAATTTTGGGGGTAGCCGACATCAACAAATGAAACAAAAACAAAAAAGGGGACCTCTACTCTCTACGTTCCTCCCAGCCTAACAAGGGACTCAACCGAGTTCAGCTGGTACTGCTAGGGTGCCACAGCCTACCCTCCCACATTATCCACCACAGATGAAGCTTCATAATGCTGAATCCCCTATTGCTGCTATCTCCGCAGTCATCTAAGGCATCGGAGGCAGCAGCAGGGCCTACTGGAACTGCGTCACAATCGTTCACCATTCATTCCTATTTCTAGCACGCTCTCTTGCCTCTCTCGCATCTATCCTCCTATCACCCAGAGCTTCCTTCACTCCATCCATCCACCCAAACCTTGGCCTTCCTCTTGTACTTCTCCCATCAACTCTTGCATTCATCACCTTCTTTAACAGACAGCCATTTTCCATTCTCTCAACATGGCCAAACCACCTCAACACATTCATATCCACTCTAGCTGCTAACTCATTTCTTACACCCGTTCTCACTCAAACCACTTCGTTCCTAACCCTATTTAGTCGAGATACACCAGCCATACTCCTTAGACACCTCATCTCAAACACATTCAATTTCTGTCTCTCCGTCACTTTCATTCCACACAACTCCGATCCATACATCACAGTTGGTTCAATCACTTTCTCATATAGAACTATCTTGACATTCATGCCCAACCCTCTATTTTTTTACTACTCCCTTAACTGTCCCCAACACTTTGCAACCTTCATTCACTCTCTGACGTACATCTGCTTCCACTCCACCATTTGCTGCAACAACAGACCCCAAGTACTTAAACTGATATACCTCCTCAAGTAACTCCATTCAACATGACATTCAACCTTGCACCACCTTCCCTTCTCGTACATCTCATAACCTTACTCTTACCACATTAACTCTCAACTTCCTTCTCTCACACACACTTCCAAATTCTGTCACTAATCGGCCAAGCTTCTCTTCTGTGTATGCAACCAGTACAGTATCATCCGCAAACAACAACTGATTTACCTCCCATTCATGGTCATTCTCGTCTACCAGTTTTAATCCTCGTCCAAGCACTCGAGCATTCACCTCTCTCACCGCTCCATCAACAGACAAGTTAAACAACCATGGTGACATCACACATCCCTGTCTCAGCCCCACTCTCACCGGAAACCAATCACTCACTTCATTTCCTATCCTAACACATGCTTTACTACCTTTGTAGAAACTTTTCACTGCTTGTAACAACCTTCCACCAACTCCATATAACCTCATCACATTCCACATTGCTTCCCTATCAACTCTATCATACGCTTTCTCCAGATCCATAAACGCAACATACACCTCCTTACCTTTTGCTAAATATTTCTCGCATATCTGCCTTACTGTAAAAATCTGATTCATACAACCCCTACCTCTTCTAAAACCACCTTGTATTACTAAGATTGCATTCTCTGTTTTATCCTTAATCCTATTAATCATTACTCTACCATACACTTTTCCAACTATGCTTAACAAACTAATACCTCTTGAATTACAACACTCATGCACATCTCCCTTACCCTTATATAGTGGTACAATACATGCACAAACCCAATCTACTGGTACCATTGACAACACAAAACACATTAAACAATCTCACCAACCATTCAAGTACAGTCACATCCCCTTCCTTCAACATCTCAGCTCTCACACCATCCATACCAGATGCTTTTCCTACTCTCGTTTCATCTAGTGCTCTCTTCACTTCTTCTATTGTAATCTCTCTCTCATTTTCATCTCCCATCACTGGCAGCTCAACACCTGGAATAGCAATTAAATCTGCCTCCCTATTATCGCCAACATTCAGTAAACTTTCAAAATATTCCGCCCATCTTTTCCTTGCCTCCTCTCTTTTTAACAACCTTCCATTTTCATCTTTCACGGTTCCTCTTTGAAAATCTTTATCCTGTTTCTTGAAGGTCTGCTTCCTTTTTATAGAATTGCTTCCTCAATAAAGATCTGCATCCTCTTGAAAATTTTTATAGTATCAATGTTCTTATTTCTGAGACCATGGTTTCACAGCAACTTTTGCTCCTATTTCATGCATGTTGAATTGGCTGCCCTCTGTTACTCTTTAAGCATTTTGTTAGGGATGTGGTTAAACTACCAAATAATTATTTTTCTGGCCCTTTCCTGCTCAACTACTATTCTGGAATATCTTGTGCCCCCCACCTCCCTAGCTAATTCTTGTTGATAGTGAGCTAACCTATTTTTCATGTGAGTGTACTACTAACATCTTGACTTTTCCTTGTGTTCTCATCTGTTTCCACTTTTCTGTTTGGTTTATTACTCTCAAATACTGAGGTTTATTTTTATGGTTTCTTGCAAGGTAGGAGTTTACTTATACATTTTTTATTTTGTGAACACTTGCTTTTCACCTTGTCATAACATTTTCTCTTCCACAGAATGTAGGTCCACTTCCCTGTTAGGAAATTATGCTTCCGGCCCTTTTCATCCACTGCAATCCATAATTACAGCACATTTAGTGATGTTTTTTATGTTGATGAACTTTCTCATCTTTTCTATTTTCTCTCTAAAGGGTTTATATGAATTTTTTCCAGCATCTTTTTCCTTCAAAAGCCAAATCTATTATTTCCTCTATCTTGCTTCTTTGGGACATATCTCCCCTTGTTGGTGACTGTGTCAGATTCATTGGTGAACCATCCGAAGGGGCTGCATCCTTTTCTTGCGCAGTAATCCAAATTCTTGTTCGTCTTATGTTTCAGTCATCCATAATATTCTTTTCCCTTTCACAATATTCTTTTGTCATTCCCATCTTTTTATAGAGCTTGTAGGACCTTTTCAGCATTCCTTTTTTCAGTTTTTCTCATTGTTACTAATCCTTGATGAACATCAAGAGTTATTTGCAATTCTGATACACCTACCCCTATCTTTACTCTAGATTTAGTATTAAAGTAGGATCACCAACTTGATGAGTATTTTAATTACTCTCAGCCTCCTTTCGTTATATTTTTCTTTTAAGTGGTCTCGTTATAGTGACTACATAGTAGCATGGAACCAATCTTGATTTAGTTGATTTTCCCTCTTTCTCAGCCTTTGATGTAAAATCTTTTCTTAACTGCAAAGCATGTTCAAGCAGTTGTATCATCTTTTCATCTGTATGCTATTAATGTATAACACTTTTTCCACCTCATTTTAGTCTAGTCGTGTGTATTTATTGCATGCTTTTATATTTCCTGGTCATCTCTTGTTTTTTTTTTTTTTATATCCCTCCTACTGTCTTCAGCTGTTATACTTTTTTTTTTTTTAACCCATTTATTATGGTAACATCCTTCTGTTCACTTCCCTTCTTCCATTTAGAAAAATGTTGAATTTACTTTATCCATACTTTTATTATTATTATTTCCAATCCTGAATGTCTTCCATTTTCCCTCTGCTTTTAGATTCTGGTGTAATACATCACAAATCCTATTCTTTGACCTTTCCAACTGCCTTTAGCATTGTGTTCTTTCTGCTGCCCTGATCTCTCTTCTTTTCTCTTTAATTGTCCTTTATTCATATTTTGATATCCCATCCAGATTTTCCTATTTGTGACTGTACCCTGATGTCTTTGCTGGCTTCCTTGTTAGAGTGCCCAGCCCTTCTTGCTGGACACGGGCTCTTGCATTGGCAGCCTGTCATACCCTGATGTCACATCACACACTACTGCTAACCTTTTGCCTGCTGCCTTTCAGTGATTACAGAAAAGTTTTTACTGCTATGTAATGTTTTGTGACACTCTTAGCACACTTTTTTTTTTTTTTTTTTACTTAATTGGTTTCCTTGTTTTTATTTTTTTCCAAACTAATTTTTTTTTCCTTTTTCATTCACTTTTTCTGTGTCTACTAAATCAGCTTACAGCATTCTTTGTATGCATCTCCTGACTTGACAGCACAGCCTCTTTCTTTGCTGCATTCTGTACTTTTTGACATAATGATGTCGATCTGTTATCAGTGTGTATCCTTGCCCCTTGAAGATTGTATTTAGTAACTTAATTTTTTGCATTGACAGAATTTTAAGACTATTCAATCTTGATGTTTGAAGGCTGTGGATTCACCACAAGAGTCCCCATCTGGGCCCTTTCTCTTAGATTTCTGCTGGTATGCTGTCTCTTATAATTGCATCACAAGCAACAGCACTTTCCATTGCCTAAGTTCATTTAGGTCTCCTCTTAGTATTCATTCTGGCTAAGGCCATTGTGCCACTGCATCCGGTAGTCTTAATTTTTATAATTCAAGTATTTGTCGCGATCTTTCAAGTTATCAACCATTTCATCTTTAATTGGTATATCTATTGCTATTTTACATTGTCTCATTGCTGTTCCATCAGGCTTTCCCTTTCTCTGTTAGTGCTGCTGAACTTTGCACAGGTCATTTATAAAACATGATCTTTTAGGGATGAAAGATACTAATACTTCTTCCTGTCAGCATTATCACCCTTCCCTTACTTCTTAGACATAGTTTTAACATCTGTTATTGCGCATTAACTGTTTTTTTTTTTTTATCTAGCCCGAAATTCTTCACACATTTGCCTAAGTTTTTTTTATCTACCCCAAAATTCTTCACACATTTGCCGATGTAAAAGTTTGCCATTTTGGGGGGAAACTTTATCAGTTTTATACTGTTATCTTAGAAGAGCCCTATTTTCTCAAGTTTGTTACTCATTCTTTCCCTAGTGTAATATTCCACTAAACCCTTAAAAATGCATGCTATTTACAATCTTTGGTAAAGTTTATCACATTGTAACTACACATTTCTTATCCAAACGTGCAGTCGCATTTCTTATGATGTTTTGCTTCTGAATTTAATGTGTACTGTGCTCTCTTGCTTCATTATGTTTTA